>NC_143549.1:54622500-54922500 GCF_054136105.1 Typopeltis vanoorti | reverse complement strand
TTGGCTTGATATCTGCTATCTTCCATGCTAAGGGAAAATACTTCAGTCTGAGGATGACATTGATTATGTTGACAAGATGCACAATGGCTATTCTGTGGAGTAGTTTGATTATTTTGTTTGTGATTCCATCTGAACCAGGAGCCTTATTGTTGCTCAGGTAGGTTATGATATTTATAACTTCTGTTGGAGAAGTGGGTGTGACAGGTTCTAGGTCATCCTTTTGTTGTGTTAATGCCTGCCTGACTTGGCGGTAAATGTTGTAGATAAGATTGATGTTCAAATTGTCATAAGAGGGATTGCATTGAGTTTCCAAGCTGTCTACCAGAGTCGCTGCCTTTTTCTTGTCAGTATGGGCTATTCCATTCTTGGTCTGAATTGGGGGTAAAAGTTGCCTGTAGTGCGGAAGGTTCTCAGGAACTTTTTTTTTAAATCAAAAAATTATGTTTATTTGTAAGCTTCCTATAATAGTACAATATGTTGAATTATCACATGTGTAACCTAAGAGCAACAGCTCATCGAGGTTACGATATGCATAAAGTTACAAAAATTTATGTAATGCATTATGTACATTCATATAATATACATATTACATATTATTATTATAAGTTAAGTGATATTACATCCCATATTGTTTCTTAGCCGAATAAGAAACTCAAAGAGTTTCATTCCGAATATAGAAACTATCGGCGATTCCAAGTGTAAGCAAATACCTGGATAGTGCAACACCTGACCCATTTGGTAGTGCATACTGAGGCAACTCATAGTAAGGGTGGAGCAAGCTCCGATCACTATTCTTTGTATTTTCCCATAATGTGAACTTAGCTCCTAGGCAATATTCTTGGTATTTACCCATTGGTAAATACCAAGAATAGTGATCGGAGCTTGCTCCACCCTTAATATGAGTTACCTCAGTTTGCACTACCAAATGGGTCAGGTGTTGCACTATCCAGGTATTTGCTTACGCTTGGAATCGCCGAACTTTATATAGTTTCTATATTCGGCATGAAACTCTTTGAGTTTCTTATTCGGCTAAGAAACAATATGGGATGTAATATTCCTTAACTTAAATAAGTTCATGTCGCCTAATTGAAGCCTTTGGCTCTTCATATAATTAGTTATTAAAATCGTAAATAAAATAAAATTTAATCATGCAGAGAAATTTGCATAACAATTAATTAGGAACAAAATAAAACAAAGCAGTTAAACATCATTAAGACTGGATCTTTGAATACAAATATGCTAAATACCAATAATTTATGCAATTATTTTGAAAAGAGCTTCCTCATTTCTATGGGAAAATAAATACTCTTTAATTAGAGTTTTGTATTTGTTTGGGTTAGTTTCATTTCTTATTGTTAACGGTAGTGTGTTGAATACTTTTGGCGCTAAATAAGTATAATGTTTGTGTATTGCTTCTTTATTTGCTTTAGGAACTAAATATTTTAGCCCTTATGTCTACTAAGGAAAGTATCTTGTTTGATATTTACGTGTTCGTTGTCGTTTTTTATAAATAAAAATACCCTGTAGACGTATAAATATCTAAGGGGTAGTATGTTTAGTATGATGTATTTATTACACATTGCGGTATCCTTATATTTGTTTCTAGTTAAGATTTTAATTACTTTATTCTGAGTCGAGACTAAAGGTTTCACAGCAGTGCCATAGATTCCTCCCCAACTTAATATACCATATTGTACTATGCTTTGAATCCAGGCAGAATATAACATTTTAGCATATTTAAATTTAAGAATCTGTTTAGATAGTAAAGTCTGTTTAACATAATCCTTACTTTATTTAAGACATCGGTAATATGCGGTTTCCAGCTTAAATTACTATTAATTTTTAATCACAAGTAAGTTATTACACTGACTTTTTCTATTTTCTCGCAGTTGCAATTTGAATTTGTCCTGCAATTCCAATCATGCAAAATTAATTGTGCAGTGAAGTTAATTTTGCAAGTTGTATTTCGCAAGTTAAAATTTACATATTTAGTTTTTGGGACATTCAGACTGAGTTTGTTTGACTGGAACCAATTTATTACATCCAAATGGAGTTGTCCTCTGGGTTTAGTTTTGTTAGCTTGGATTCCTAGTCTTGGTTTCGATGTTTTTGGAGAGCTTCACAAACTTGTCTGTTTAATTTATTCAGGTTAATTTAGCCTCCTTATATCAAAAATGTTACAGATAAGCTAGCCAAATTAATGAACAAACACAACATAAAAGTAGCCTTCTTTCCTATGGAAAAAATCTCAAGATTCCTACATCCACCAAAACCACCTCATCATCCTCTTAAAAAACCAGGAATCTATAAAATCCATTGCTCTTGCGGGATTTGCTACGTAGAAGAGACAGGAAGATCTGGAGAAATACGCATGGCTGAACACCAAAAAGACGTACAATACAAAAGAGAACAAAAAGCGGGTCTTGCTTTCCATACCACTTCCACTGGATACGATGTACTCTGGCAAAAAAACGGCGATGTCATACATAGAAAACAACAGTTATATAAGAAAATTTAAAGAAGCTGCTAATATGCTAAAAAACCCAACCCAATACAATAAAAATCAAGGTTTAATTCTCCAGCAAGTGTCGTCAGCTCTAATAAAAAATGTACCTCAATCTGAGCTTGGACTGTATGAACGAGAACAAGAACATCACATCGTCTAGTATTGTTCAATGTCAATAACGTTTTATATCTGCATTCTGTTATTTAAGTTTATGAATAGCCAGGCGGTTATGATTTGTATTTATTAATTCTCTTGTTTAAACTTTAAGTTATACTATTTACCCCTGAAGATGTAAATCCTACGATTTACGAAACTTATCGGGAACTATTATTTCAGTATTTTGTATAACTGAATAATAAAAAAATGTCGTGTAATCACCGAAATATATGTTTTGAACCAATTAGACCCAGAAGTCTACGCCTGCAATTATTCAGGTTTATTTTATCTTGCGCTGCTCTTGTGTTATGGTACCTCTTTCTGGTTTTGTTTTTCAGTCTGATAAAATCCATGATTTCCTCCGGGGATCCAACCACTAGGGTGAAAGACTGTAGTTTGGGTAACTGGCGTTATTGCTTTTTTGATTTGACTGGTTAGGTTGTTTACAGCAAAGTCTATCTCCTCTTTAGTGTAGATAGCAGGGACTGGGCCAATGTGATCAAGGAGAATTCTGGAGAGCTTGTCCCAAGATATTAAAGAGTGGGGAGGGAAGAATTGCTCTTGTATACCGAGTTTAAGCAGAATAGGGTTGTGATCGGACGAAAGTTCATTTAATGTTTCCAGCTGATATTGGTATCTGATGCGGGTTGTGATCGGACGAAAGTTCATTTAATGTTTCCAGCTGATATTGGTATCTGATGTTTTTGAGGACGACTATGTCAAGTATATCTGAGCTTCTCAGTTGAGCTGTGATGGGTGGGCTTTGTGGGTCCGGCTACAACAATAGAATTTGGTATTGAGGAATGGTTTAGAGTTCGACCATTGTCGTTGATTGTGGAACTATACCAGGCTGTAAGTTTGGCATTAAAGTCACCAGCCATGATGATGAAATCTGTGAAGCTGAGAATGGCGTCCAAGTCAGATACCACCAATGTAATGCTGGGTGGATTATATACAGCATACATTTTGATTCTGCCAGCATTGTTGGTATGAACTTTAATGCCTGTTATCTCTAGGTTCTTGGTTTTGTGGATTGGTCAGGACATTGTGGCTTAGGTAGTTTTTAATGAATATGGCTGTTCCTCCTCCACTGCTGGTGAGTCTGTGTTTTGTACATAATATAGTTGCGTAACTTCAGGTTATTAGCTGACCTGAGATGTGTTTCATTTACTAATATTATGTCAGGACTGTGTCTGTGAGTGAGCTCTTGCAGTTCTAGGATTTTGTTACTCAGTTCATTGGCGTCCATGCAGTGATCATGAGAGAGTTGGGATGGAATTTTCTTTTATTCATTATTGAGGGCTGTCAGAATTGAGTGGGTACCTTGCAGGAATTATTTCGTGGAGGATGGCGAATGATTTGTCATGCTGAATTCTTGTAACATGATATCTAGTGAGGCAGTTAATACTGATGTTAGATTTGAGCTTATTTGATCATCGAATGGAACAGCCTTTGTTTTTTTGAACTACAAATGACGTTAAACTGCATTACTCGGGTTCTCGGTTGTGAGTCTTTTTAATATCAAAAATTTATATCCAATGGTATTTTATCACCGATTCTTGGCCTTTGTCTTTTGCTTAAAACTGCAATAGTACAATTACTTTGGAAAAATAACGAATTCAAACATAAAGTGCACATATGTTATGTTATCTAGCAGTATTTGTGTGTGTGTGTGTGTGTGTGTGTGTGTGTGTGTGTGTGTGTGTGTGTGTGTGTGTGTGTGTGTGTGTGTGTGTGTGTGTGTGTGTGTGTGTGTGTGTGTGTGTGTGTGTGTGTGTGTGTGTGTGTGTGATAATTTTGGGAGGGGGGAGAGAGTTAGCCATTAAAGGATATGCATAAAATTTTCATTTTTTTCGACGCATGCATACATATGTTTCGAAAGATAAACTGTAGGGAAAATATCTCTACTTCAAAACTGCCGCATAATATCGAAATTAGCCGAAAATATTATTATTATTATTATTATTATTATTATTCATGACACCTCCAAGCAGTCCGAAGACTCATCGCGGGAGCACCTGTCTCAATCACTACACCGAACCTCTACTACGAATCATCTCCATCAACGCCATCTACCACCCACCACCACAATTAGTATTTTTTGTCTGTAAATTGCAGGTGTTCTGTTCATTTGATTTCATAACTGCCGTTTATTTCGATTTGTAGTGAGTGATTAGGGGGAAACCAAGAAATTTGAAATGCAAAACCTACAGATTACGTTATAAAAAGTTATGCATTACATGATATGATTCAAAATTTACGTAAGATGCTCTATAAAGCAACATTTAAAAGTGCGAAACTTCGCGCAATCTGTAGACTAACCATCGAAATAAGATTATGAATAAAAAAAAAAAGAAAATATGAATAAAAAAGAAAACTTAATTTCGAACAAATGGAGGCTGTATTCATTTTGAGAATCGGATTTTCATGAATTTATAAAATAACTGTTTGACAAAAATAATTATCTTCAATCAAGTTCTGGGAGAATTTTAAAATGTATTGGCGATTAAAATAATTAGCAAAAAAATTGATGATGACATTGATCTTCCAAAGTGATACAATATAAAGTGAAGAAAGTATGAAAAGATTTCTTATTTTGTGTTGGCAATTAAAACTATAATTATACGATAAAAACAAGCAGCAAAAAATGAATATAACTGATAGTTATTAGTCTGACATAACTATTCTGTTTACCGAGCGAACGGCGAGCAACTGCGTTTCTTGCTGTAGGCAACTGGACATAGCTACTACGTACGCCAGGTAATCCAATTAAGTGTTCTTTTCAGCGTGAAGGATTATGGCCCCTTCTAATGGACATGACGATCAAACTTCTTATCCATGTTCTTTCAACAGGTGGACAGAATATTATCCAGGTTTGCTGGACGTGTATATACGTCCAGCAAAGAAATAGAATGTTACATACATGAATTTTTATGGAATACAGGAGTTCTTGTTAGTTTTATATTCTAAGGAAAGAACAATGTATTTCAAATGGAAGCGTGAAGCCTAACAAATTTTTCAGCAGCCTCTAGTTTTTGTATTATGAATTTAATATTTAAAAATAAGTATTTTATTTCGAAACTATAACTATGTTGTTTTTTTTATTGTTCTTTGTGAGGAGTAAGGTTTTAAAATGTGGCCCCCATAAAGAAAGTGAAGCTCCCCAGCTTGCGCCTAATGGTAAATGTGACTCTGTCGTGAGGAATTTTGGTGCCTATGGCCAGGAAAGAAAATTGCGCCATTGTAAAAAAAAAACTTTATAAATCTCAATTTTTGCGTCTATGCAAAATTAGGGCCTATGGTCTGAATCACATTGGCCTCACTACGCCTATGAAAAAGATTAGACATCAGAATTGGTGTATAAGGTGGCATTTGGTCTTTTATGTTTGAAGTAATCTGTTGCTTCATAATTTGCAGCTAGTTAAAACAATTTGTAGGGATGTGGAGATGCCTTTGAAAAGAACTTTGTTGCTATGGTTTGCAGGAAAGTATAAATATAGGGGACATCTGTGTCCCGATGGAGTTGCACATTTCTTACGAACTATGGAGCGTTTAGGATCATTGGTAGACATTTATTTTTACACACATTGTAACTTGAGAACATTAGTATCAGTGGTATGGCTCCAAGCCCGATTAGCATAAGTGACTATAGGACGAACCATCAGTTTGTAGATAAGTAATTTGATTCTGGTGTTTAGCTTACTGTTCCTGTTCATTAGAGGATAGAGTTGAACAATGGCTTTTGTTGTCTTTACACAGAGAGCCTTGATATGGCAGCTGAAAGTTAGCTTTCTGTCCCCTGTACTACGCTAAGGTATTGATTTCCGTTTGCCATGGGATTTTTGTGTTAAACTGAAAGATGTCCCCTTTTGGAAGCATTGGTCTTCTGGTGAATAGCATGGCTATTCTTTTCTGGGAATTCACTTGCAGTCTTCATTTGGAGACCCAATTTTTAATCAGTAGCAGGTTTTTTTAATATTGTTATTGTTATTTGACACCTCCAGGGAGTCCAAAGATTCATCGACGGAGAGTGTGCCAACAGCATCGAACGATTGGTCCCCTTCCAATTACTAACCGCACTCAAACTTAATTAACTGAGCCATTAGTAGCAGAGGCTATACGAATCGACCAACCTTTGCATGTTTTCTTGCAGTTTTTTGATGCCAAGATGTGGCTGTAGAGATCTGGCTAATATTTCTGTATCATCCACTTAAAGGGCCATGATAGATGACAATGGATTGTGCGGGATATCACATATGTATGTGGAAAATAGATTCGGTGGTAGTAAGGATCCTTGTGGGACTCTAGCCAAGATACGTTTCTGTGCTGATACTGCACTGTTGATCTTGATTTACATACACCTGTCAAAACTGTATGATTTAATTAGATGAACCATTTCCAATGGTATTCCAGTTGAGATCAGTTTATTCAGTAATCCAAAATGCCAAATTTTATCAAATGCACTGGCTATGTCAAGGAAAACAGCCCCAATGCATTGATGCCAATTGTATCAATGGAGATGTATTCGACTAGTTTATGTATCTGTTGTGTGGTGCTATGGAATTGACAGAACCCAAACTGTTCTTTAGGAAGAATGTTTAACTTGTGTACAGAGGCTTGGAGTCTGGTAAGAATAACTTTCTTTGCAATTTTACCCAGATTTGAGATGAGGCTGATTGGTCTATAATTTAGTAAGATGGCTTTTCGTCTTTTATGTTTGAAGTAATCTGTTGCTTCATAATTTGCAGCTAGTTGAACCAACCGGAAAAGACCTGCAGGTGCCGGTATTTTCCAGTCTTATGGATTGGAATTATATCCGCCACCTTCCAGCAGGAAGGGAAATGATTGAAAAGGAATTATATCCGCCACCTTCCGGCAGGAAGGGAAATGTTTGAAAGGGAGGATGGAATTAATTATGTTGATCAGAGTACAATAGCTGTATGAAGCAGTAGTTTTATCACCTAGTTGGTGATGCTATGAGGTCCAGGAGCCTTTTTATTTTTTAATTTATGATTATATCATATATTTCTGCTGGTGCTGTGGGTGCAATTTGATTGGAGCAGGTTACATAAGATTTTAATGAACATCTGACATGTCGATGGATCTTGTAGATGTGATTGAGGTCTAGATGTTCATATGAGGCTTTACACGGCTTGTCTAACTTTTCTGCTATTGCTTCGGCTTTATCTGCATTAGTGTGGATGAGGCATCTGTTTTTAGAGGGGGAAAGAGATTTGTTTTTTGTTTTTGATCTTTCTGATTAGAATCCAAATGGATCGATTGTCAGAAGAGATAGAAGTCAATCTTTCTTCCTAAAATTGACTTCTATGTGCTTTAAGGACATCTCTCACTGCAGAATTGAGTCTATTCAGGATTCGTTTGTCTTGTGGTGCGCGGGTATTGTGAAACCTTTTTCTAGCCTTATTTTTCTCCTTGGTCAAGTTCATGATATCTTCTGACATGTGGTTGGGCTTGAGAGCATGACTTCTGTAAAGACTGTGTTAATTTGTTGAGTCAGGTTTTTAACAGCTGTTTCAATTTCTTCTTTAGACTTTATAAGCGGAACAGGACCAATATATTTCGGGAGTACTTTGGTCAACCTTTCCCGTGATATGAATGAGTGTGTGTGTGGGGGGGCGGGTGAGACAGTTTCCAAAAATTTATATGCAGCTGACATCATTTGGTATATTTTTGTGTTTGTGGAAGAGATAATTATAGGAATAATAAAACGTTATGATATACTGACAGTAATAAATTTTGAAATATTTTTGATGAGTAATATTAGAAATGAGAACTATTGACCTGCCTGGTACTAGGATATATTTTGGAGAATATCTTTATAAAGTTCAAATATGAATAAGTAATTTTTGGCCTCTTATTATTAGAGATATTTCAATACTTGGAATTATGCACTGACGTCACGTCTAGAAATATTCAACATGGCAGCCACGAGGAGGTTACAGAAAGTAAGTATATCTGAATGATTATGTTTCAGTGGTTTTGAGTTTAAAGAAATTTGTAAACGATTTTAAAAGAATAATTGAGATTCTGCTAGATATTTTGCTTGACTGTTGTGTCAACTACTGTTTTGAGTATATATAATCGGTTGTCAGTTTGTTCATCTAATTACGAATGTATGCAAGTGGCATAGTTTTTGGTTTTAAATTTTTTTTTTTTTTAAATTTGATTTAATCATTCCCAATTCAATTATGGTTGTGAGTAATATACTGCAATATGAACCTTATATATTAATGTCTGCATTTTGCCATGAACTTGCCTTTCCTTTTCTAAAACGGGGGAGAAAATGCAAACGACATATTAATAGTATTGTGTGATTCTTGTACCTTCAAAATATGAATCATATAAATTATCAAGTCTTAATTAGTTTAAAGAGGAAAAATTTACGAAGAATATGAAAACCTGTAAATGTTAATTATCAATTGTATGGATAGCGAATTTGGGTGGGGAATGTGGACCTTAGTTTATCCGCCCATTCTCTAAGGATGGAGAGACAGACATAATATTCCTGCAGAAAGATGTGTACCAAACTGCTTTAACGCAGTTATTTTGTAAATCAGTATTATTGTGTCTTTCTTTATTACCTTACTGCTTCGTAAAAAGTAACAGTAGATAACTCGATTATATTCTGTGTGTGTGTGTATATATATATATATATATATATATATATATACTTTTTGGCGCTCATATTGCTCAATATACTTATTGCTTAATAAAAGCATGTTCATATCTTATTAGCTTTACAAACAGGTCTTTTAAATTAAAGATGCCAAGAAATTATATTCTTGGTTTAATCTTTTATCCAAGCAAACGAAGTTTGCGCCTGAAGTAACTTCAGGACTGGGTAACTCATCTATAGTTTATGAAGTTACTTTATAATCTTTGCACAGTCTTTGTTTGCTTACACTTAGATAAAGGATTAAACCAAGAATATAACTTCTTGGCATCTTTAATTTATAGTATAACCAAGGGGTAAAAACTTCCAACAAATAGGTTTGTTGCACAGCAGTGTCATAATTCACGTTAAGTATACTTGGTTCACAGTTATAGCCTTTGTTTGGAAGATGTCTCCAGTTCAGATAAACACTAATAGGGCTAATAATTAAGATGCAAATAATAGCAAGATAAGAATCAGAAGCCTTGATAGACTTCATATGTTTTGACTTGGGTGTTTTGCAATGCCAAATTTGCTAGGCATTTGACAACTATTCCACAGAATAAGTAATGTCATCTCTGAAGGTACTTGGATAATTTTGAAGAATCAGATTGTCATTTTTTTTTTTTTTTAAATGTTTAACTCAGTGCCCTAGGGTTAATATCCAAATTAGACTTTTTTTTCTCAGTAACTATTTTGCTGCATGTGTTAACATTACTATACCAATAATGTGGCCTAGTTATGTGAGGGATATGCAAGTATCCTTTAAAAGGAAGGACAATATCAGGGCCTCTCAGGCAGTGATGTAGCAGATCTCATACAGAGATGGAAGGGATTTTCATCTCTTAAACAAAAACACAGACTGGTTAGAATGCAGTTAACAGACATAATGTACTGGTGTTGTAGCCTTAGTTGTATCATCTTTAAATTGCACTTGAACCTTAAACCTGTCAGAAGCATCCATCTGAAGTGTAGTAGCTGTTAATGATATGTCATATACATTGTTAAATGACACTGATGATAGAGCAAAATATTTAACCATTGTGGAACTAAGAAGTTGGAATATTGCATGAAGGTAGCTTTCTGCATCTGATGAGAAATTGAAAACATGAAATTAAGTACTCAAATGTTTTGAATGACCTAAAAATATGTTTTCTTTAACCCAATCAGTTCAAGATATTAGTACTTTCCATTAGCTGTTGGTATTGATACATTCCATTGTTTAGTGGCTTTAAAAATGAATCAATATCCTGCTTTGCGTTAGCCCTTTATCTTTATAGTTTTCAAGAAATTCAGTTTTTGAAATGGAAAAATATCTGTTCCAAAGCTTCTTAGGAATCTTCTAATAAGGGAACAAGCATGAAAATATAGTCTGTAAAGGCTTATCTTTTTATGAATAAAAGGAATAAAAATTTCGCATCAGTTAAACTTTTTGGTCACATCAACAGGTTTTAAAATACAGGTTCTTCCTGTAAACAAAAAGTATTGTTCACCATGATATTCTTTAGACTACTGCTAGCAATAAACAGCTATTGCTTGTGGTTAGGAAGTGCATAACTATCAGCAGTTTCCTTTGCTGATATGTCTTCCAGATGTTTTCAAACTGAACAGAAGTGAGTCTCTACCTAGTAAGTGATAACAGTGCCATTAGGTTAGGAGAACCTGTGTTTGGATCTCATCTAGGATAGAGAAAACCTCTTAGGGCTTTCACTTTAGTGCATTAGTCTGCCTCATATATCAGAGTTTTTTCATCCTGTAAAACAGGCAAATTAGCCAAAAGAGTATTTGAATAACATGCATATTATATTGGCCTCATAGTTTTAGTTGCTTCTGCCATAATTTTAAAAAAGTTATTTGAGAACAAAGAGGCTTGCCTTAATCAACTGAAACATGCCACTATTTAAATTAATGAGCACATTGAGAATGAATTAACTTTCAAAATCATAAGACTAACATTATTAGATGTGGGAATTTAGAAAATCAAAAAAATGATTAGAGAGGCATAGGAAGACCAAACATTTAAGCAGCAAATAAAAAGTGAGGTACTAAAGCAAGTATAAGATATTATGTAACACTCAGGTAAGTAAAGTAGATTTAAAAAAGAGGATATTATATTGAACAGTGATTCAATTATAAAACATACCATCATGACTCTGTATTGCTACTTTGAATTTTCTATTTGTTAATTCAAAAAAACAAATGCATTTTAAAAATAGAAAAGTAAAAGATTGTAGTTCTTGTAGAATATAATAAATGACTTAATTAGCAATAAGTACAGTATGAGAGAGATGAAAGGAGTTTTGGAAGAAATTAGAAGAGTGAAGAGTGAGAAAGTGAAAATTATGAATAGTTTTTTCCTTGGGTTTATTATATGTTAAAGATACCAAGAAATTATATAATTGGTTTTAATCCTATTTCCCAAGGAAGCAAAACAATCTTTTGCACATGAAATATATTCATGTCTGAGCTACTTGCATATAGAGAATTGTATAGTGGTCCTTCCCATCATGCATAGCTTATACATGTCCAAAAGGGGATGTGCTTTGCATTATGGGATCTCAAATCACATAATAGAACAACAGAAGTGATACTATAGCAAGTGATAAGAGGTCATTAGCCTCTCTCTCTCTCTCTCTCTCTCTCTCTCTCTATATATATATATATATATATACACACATACATACATACACAAGTAGCTCATATACGTGAATATATTTTATTTTATTTTTTCTAAATAACTTAGGGAATTGAAACAACGTAGATACGAATATAAATTAAATAATACTTTAATAGATATTTCCGATATTTCGGCAATGTCTCATTGCCATTTTCTAAAGGAACTTACAGAAAGGCAGGAGCACACAGGCCCTAACAATACAGTAACTGGAAATGAAGATATGAAGCTATCTTTCTCCTAGAAGTCCTGATGGTGCCCTCTGGTGTGCTAAGTAGGCATTCTTGGCCGTTGGGCTGAAGGTCTGCTGATGTATGCCTCCCAAATTTGGGGCAGTCGCATACAACCAAATTTGTTGAGGTTTGGAGAGTTTCTTAGGGCAGAGGCTGTTTCCATAAATAATCTTTCGAATTTATATTTGCTCCGGTGTATTATTTTTGCTTTCTTCCACCGTATTCTGTGGCGAGTATCCAGAGCATGGTCTGCAAGACCAGAATGGCTATATTTGTAAAACCGGATGTAGTCCTTGTGTTCAGAAATTCTGATATTCGCTGTCCTGCCTGTTTGGCCAAAGTACGACAGTTTACAACTGCAAGGGACCTGGTATACACCAGGTAGGTCTAGGGGAAGTGGTTGGTCTTTGGTAGAGCGGATAAGGGATGCCAATTTTCTGTAAGGTCTGTAACAGGAGGTGAGGTCATGTTTTTTTAGAATTTTGGTAATTTTTTCTGAGGTGCCTCGGATGTAGGGAATGATGATGGATTTAGAGTAATCTTTTTTGTGGAGGAGGGGGGCTGTGGTTTGTAGGTTTTAATATTTTTTGGGGGGGTAGCCATTGGCTGAGAAAGTGTTTAGGATGTGATTTAGTTCAGTGTTAAGGGCTATGTCGTTAGAACAGATTAGTTTAGCCCTGTTGTATAGTGTTTTTACCACTCCATATTGTTGTGAGGGGGGGGGGTGAGATTGTTGGTGGATGTATCTGCCTGTATGGGTGGGTTTTCTGTAAACTGAGAAAACCAAAGTTCCATCAGGCTGGCGGGTGACTAGTGTGTCTAGGAAGGGGAGGCAGTTGTTTTCCTCTTTTTCCAAGGTGAACTTGATTCTGGCGTGTTGGTTGTTTAAGTGTGTGAGGAAGGAGAGGAGTGTTTCAGAGCCATGTGGCCAAATAGCGAACACATCATCAATGTAGCGAAGCCATATGGTTGGTTTTTGTGGGGCAGAGGCTAAGGCTTTTTCCTCAAAGGTCTCCATAAAGAAATTGGCTAAGGGTGGGGAGAGTGGTGAGCCCATGGCTGTCCCCTCTATTTGTTTGTAGAATTTTCCTTGCCAAACGTATCTACGTTGTTTCAATTCCCTAAGTTATTTAGAAATGCATAACCAACGTATAAGCCTATCTACGAGAGTGAATATATTTTACATGCAAAATATTGTTTTGCTTCATTGGGAAAATAGGAATAAAACCAAGTATATAATTTCTTGGTATCTTTAACATGTGAAAATTGTGACTACATTAAGAAAGTCTTTGGCGACAAATGATTCAGTGTGCAGACAGAATGGTTGCAAGCTTTTGGAATGTGTAGAGAAAGTTTGAGGAAGAATGGATTTATATAAGAGGGATGGGCTGCACCTTAATGCATTTGGTCTGGAGAAATTATTTATTGGTATGAGACCAGAGAATTAGTCAGAGAAACTAGAATCATAATGGAAAGATATGATGAGAATCTATGAAAATGTGCAACAGTTATACAGTTTGCACATACTAAATCGTTTGGATTTAGTATGTGCAAGGATATCAAGATAAGTTAGGCATCTGATATGAATGGATCTGCAGGTTGTCCATCTTGGTCATATGACTACAGAGTGAGTGTACCAAAAACACGGTGGTGACTTGTCTTTACACAAATATTAAGAATATCAGAAACAAATGAATACTTTGTGACCTCAGATTGTTGGCATTAGTGAGACCTGCATTTTGAAAACTGATATGAAAAGCATGTGTTGACAAGATAGACCTGCAGATATCAGAAAGAATCATACAGGATGCCAGTAGAGGGGAATTTTTGTTTTATGGAGCTTAGGGAGAAGACATCCCTTGAGATTGAATGCAGTCAAGAATTTTATCTGAGTGGTCACGATTGAAATATATTGTCTTGGAAAGTGGTGAGCATAGTTAATGACTGAATTCAGGAAAAGCTATAACAGCTGGTGTTTATGAATATTTGACTCCCTTCAGGTCTCTGGTAATAATAAGTGATCCTCTGTTGTCATTTCTATTTATATACAATTTGCACTAAGGGTATTGTAAAATGTACTTGACTGGTCTTTTGTATGTTTCTTTTTTAAAAATATTATTTTTCAAAAGTGCACTTTCAATAGAAGAACCTCCTATAACATTGATTTAGATATTTCATTAGAACCAATTTGTATTATCATCATCCCAAGACCCCCCCGAAGTCATTATCACGAGAGGCCCCCTTTGTCATGCACGCTGCTAATCATACTATGCTTTAAATACATTCAAATTCTCTAGAGACACCACACTCAAGCAGTGCATTCCAATCATTCACAACTGTCATGCAAAAACCTGCTTCTTACTCACATCCTTCGAATAACCTCGTTCTCCCACCATTTTATGAAAAACCTCTTCAACATAATGTAATTATACTCATTATTAGTAATAATTACTGTTAATGTCTGAGTTAGCACTGTGGGTAACAAACCAGAATGGGGTAATTAGTATAAAGCTTCAGGACAGCGGTGGGCCTAATGGACTTTTGCACTTTATGTACACTAATAGCAGAAGCATGCAAAACTGGAGGGGGGGGATGACTTTTTGGCATTGGATAGTTCATCCTGGCCAAAGGTTACTGGCATTAGTGAGACATGGCTGACAAAAGATGATATAGTTAGTGGAAAAGAATGTGAAGGATAAGTGTGTTCGGGAGGCTAGAGAGAAAAGAATGGGGAAAGAGTACTATTGATGATAGCTGAAGAACTGCAACTAAAGAGAGTAGAAGTTCAACTGCAGGCCAGTGAAAATAGCACATTTGAGGCCATCTAGTGTAAGATAGTGACCAGCAGAATGATGGGGATAGTGTATATTATCAGCAAATAAACTGAATGGAGGCTGGTAATTATAATGGGGGGCTTCAACTATGGAACATAGATCAGAAGGAGAAGAGGATACATGGGAGGAAGAAATTGAATTTATGCCATTACTAAGGTATAATTACCTGATAGGCAGCATGTGATAGAATGTACTAATGCTAGATCTAGTAATTGCATTGGAGAATAGTGACCACATTGCTACTCATTGGTGAGGGTGATCATGTGGTTTTGAGCTGGTGGTGGTTTTTTCCTTCAGTCGTTTTTGACCTTAGGTGACTTTGTAGGCATTGTCCACAAAGTGTTCCTAGTGAGATTTTTTGCAGGGTAGTTCACCATTGCTTTCCCCCAGCTTCCTCAATTTTATCCAGACTCGGGACTAGCATATAGCTAGGGCATATTCATGACTGTAATCCATGTGTGTTCACATTCTGAGGACAAAATAATCCAAGTTTCTGGGTGAAAAAACACCCTACCTCCGTATGAGACCGGCTAACTCACCTTTCATCGAAAGAGACCAGATGAAGGTTCCTCTCATCACTGAGGAATCGAACCCAGGTCTTTCTGAGAAAGAGCTTCTTCGGAGGCTACCAGTTTTGACCTGGAAATGACTAAATGTGTGGAATCTTCAGTTGAGACAGAGAGAGAGAGAGAGTAGAGTATATGTGAAAATGAAGGGGTGGTAAGTATAGCAAGCTTAGGAAATTGCTTGGATCATTATCATGCCAAGTGAAACTACAAGGGCTGAGTGTTGATAGTGCATGAGAAGTGGTAAAGGAGTGTTTTGAGAAAAATAACAGCACACTTGCATACTTAGAGTCAGGACAAAAAATCAAGTGGGAATTAAATGGGGGATTGGAACTACAAAAAAAAAATTGTGAAGGAAATTCAAGGAGAAAGGTGACCAGCAGGCACCTCAGCAGTACAAAGCACAGGACAGAAGAGTAACTAGTATGGTAAAAAAGGCAAAGTATGAAAGGAAATTTGCAGTGCAGGCCAAACATAATCCCAAATCATAATCTCTTTCGGTGTATTGCAAATAAAAGGAAGCACATTTATGGCAGAATGATTTTAATGAATGCCAATGGTAGGGAGGTAACTGAATCAGGTGCAATAGTAGAATTACTAATTGAATTCTTTGCAAGAGTATAGTATATATAACCTTTGCCTGTCTTCAAGATGGACAAAGGCTTATTTGGAAACTGGGGTAAATGAACTGGAGATGCATAGCTTATTACAGAACCTTGATGTGAATACAGCTATGGGATTGATGTTATACCAGCTCCAGAAGTAGTTCCATTGCATGGAGGGAGCTCTGGGGCTGATGTAGCAAATTATCGACCAATCAGCATATCAGGAGTTGTTGTCATGGTACTTGAGAAGTTGGTCAAGAACAAAATACAGCATGAATAGATGGAAATGGGATACTGTATGGGGGAAAACATGGTTTTGTGAAGAGACGTTCTCGCCTCAGTAACTTGCTCACGTTTTATAATAGTGAGAGCTGAACTGGATGAAGGTTTACAGTGATACTGCTGGACTTTGCAAAAGCCTTTGACAGGATACAGCATGGAATTCTAATCAATGAACTACAGCACGTGGGGATGGATATTGGGTTGTTAGGGTGGATTAAGAGGGTGGTTGATGGTGAGATATCAGAATATTTTATTCAGTAGTAGAATCCAGAAGAATGCTGGTGACTAGCGAAGTGCCACAAGCCTCTGTTCTTGGACTGCTATTGCTTAATTTGTTCATTAATGATATAGGAAAGGATCTGAGAGGAACTGTTCAGTTTTTTGCTTATGATACAAAGTTGGGTAGAGCAATAGGTTAATACAGATGATGTCAACTTTTGCAGGGTAATTTGGATAGATTGGCATACTGGGCCAAGCAGAATGATATCAGTTTAATGTGGCAAAGTGTAAGATGCATTTTGGGTCAAAATTACCAGATGTATACCACATTAATGGAAGCATACACCAAGAAACTGATGAAGTTTAGAGGACACATAGCCAGGGCCGCATTTACCATTAGGCGCATGAGGCACAAGTTGGGGGCCACATTTTAAAATCTTACTCCTCACAAAGAACAAAAAAAAACAGCATAGTTATAGTTGCAAACTAAAATACTTATTTTTAAATATTAAATCATTAATATAAAAACTAGAGGCCACTGAAAAATTTGTGAGGCCTCACGCTTCCATTTGAAATGCATTGTTCTTTCCTTAGAATATAAAACTAACAGGAACTCCTGTATTCCATAAAATTCATGTATGTAACATTCTATTTCTTTGCTGGACATATATACACGTCCAGCAAACCTGGATAATATTCTGTCCACCTGTTGAAAGAACATGGATAAGAAGTGCAGTTTGATCATCATGTCCATTAGAAGGGGCAATAATCCTTCACGCTGAAAAGAACACTTAACTAGATTACCTGGCCTATACATAGTAGCTATGTTCAGTTGTCTACAGCAAGAAGTACAGTTGCTTGCCGTTTGCTCGGTAACCAGAATCTAAGTTATATCAGACTGAATACCTATGATTCTTGTAGAGAGGCTTATATGCTGGTTAAACATGATAACCAATAATTAAGGAATTGACAGCATACACTATTCCTAAAACGCTGCCAGGATAATCAAGTCTGTGTAAAATTTAAACACCACTTCTGTTCACAGAAAGCTCTGCGTATCTACAACCGGGCGAGCCAGGCTTTACTTCGGGAGCAAATTGCCACTATACGCGATTCCCTAGCTGACATAAACAGAGCTATTTTAGCGCTAGAAAATGAGCTTTCAAATACACTTAATCACGAGCTTTGGTCAGTCCTACATGACGTCTCGTGTATAGCGGCTAATAAAGAATTCGAACGAATACGGAGTCAACACATCAATAAGTTTGATAAAGAACTCGGCATCCAAACCTAAACTACAAACCAACACTGTAGTTAACCTTTCTTCGGTTATCTTGAAGCCTGAAGCACTCAACGCTCTGTCATGTGGTCACAACTTCGCCATTGCTCCTAGGAAATTACCGGCCGAGGAATTAATGATCCAAATTGAACACGGGATTTGCCACCTTCTAAACCACATCGCCAACGATGTTAGATTGGATGTAGCCTGTGTTCTCACAAAAGCAAAACCTCCAAAAACCAACATATCCATTAGGGAATACAAGTCACCACAAGAATTGAAGAAAAACAAAGAAATAGTTATCACCAAAGTGGATAAGGGGAACGCCACTGTGGTACTCAATCTTAATGACTACACAGGTAAGCTTAAGGCTTTACTATTAGATTGAGCCACTTACCTCCTTATTGAATACAATCCCACCAACTCTCAAATTAGAAAACTCCATAGGCTCCTTAAGAAGGTCACATCTTGGCCTGTGGAGATTACCAACAGACTAAAACCATATAACTCTAGACCCCCCCCCCCACATATATGTGCTCCCAAAAATACATAAAGAAAATGTGCCATTACATCCCATAGTGGATGGCATTGATCCCACACTTACAAACTAGCCAAGCATTTAGCCAAAGCGCTCTCACACTATACTGGCAACACACCATCACACACAAAAAAACTCGGCCCACTTCAAAGCCAGTATAGAAAACCTTACACTCCAACATAATGGAATAATGGTCAGTTTTGACATCTCCTCCTTATTCACGAATGTCCCTCCTCAAAGAAACCTTAGAGCTAATCCAAGCTAATCCTCCCGATATCTCAGCCCTATTTCAGTTTACAATGAACTCGGGCTATTTCGTTTGGCAGAAAAAATTCTACAAACAGATAGAGGGGACAGCCATGGGTTCACCACTTTCCCCACCCTTGGCCAACTTCTTTATGGAGACTTTTGAAGAGAAAGCCTTAAACTCAGCCCCACAAAAATCTACCATATGGCTTTGCTACGTTGATGATGTGTTCGCTATTTGGCCACATGGCCCGGATTCACTCCTCTCCTTCCTAACACCCTTAAACAACCAACACCCTAGAATCAAGTTCACCCTGGAAAAAGAGAAAAACAATAACCTCCCCTTCCTAGACACACTAGTCACCCGCCAACCTGATGGAACCTTGGTTTTCTCAGTTTATAGAAAACTCACCCATACAGGCAGATACATTCATCAACAATCCCCTAACCCCCCCCCCCCCCCTCACAACAATATGGAGTTATTAAGACACTATTCGACAGGACAAAAATAATCTGTTCAAATGATCAAGCCCTAACCACTGAACTAAATCACATCCATGACATTTTCTCAGCCACTGGCTACCCCCCCCCCAAAAAAAAAAAAAAAAAGAATCCAAAAAATACTTAAACCAGTTATCCACAACCCCCCTCACAAAAAAAGATTACTCTAAATCCATCACCATTCCCTACATCCGAGGCACCTCGGAAAAAAATCAACAAAATCTTAAAAAACATGACTTGACCACTTGTGACAGACCATATAGAAAATTGGCTTCCCTTATCCGCTCCACTAAAGACCAACCACTTCCCCTAGACCTACCTGGTGTATACCAGGTCCCTTGCAGCTGTAAATTGTCCTACTTTGGCCAAACAGGCAGGACAGCAAATATCAGAATATCAGAACACAAGGATTAGATCCAATTTCACCAGTACAGCCACTCTGGGCTTGCAGACCACGCTCTGGATACTCGCCACAGAATAAGATGGAAGAAAGCCAGTAATACACCGCAGCAAGTTTAAATACGAAAGACTATTCATGGAATCAGTCTCAGCCCTTAGGAACATGCCAAACCTCAACAAATTTGGATGCATGAGACTGCCCCAAATTTGGGAAACATTTATCAGAAGACCTTCAGCCCAAAGGCCAAGAACTACCAACATAGTCCGCCAGGGGCACCATCATGAGTTTAGGAAAACGGTTGCTTCCTAGCTTCGGTTCTCATTTGCTGTTATGTAGTACTTGCGTGCACCTGTCTTTGTATTAAGTTCCCAAGAAGATGGCAACGTGACGTTTGCCGAAATATCAGAAAGTATATATTAAAGCTTATTTAATTTATATTTCTAGTGTACGCTGTCAATTCCTTAATTATTAGTTATCATGAATATCTATGAGTTATATTCATTTTTTGCTGCTTGTTTTTATCGTATAATTCTAGTTTTTAATGACAGCGCAAAATAAGAGATCCTTTCATACTTTCTTCACTTTATATTGTATCACTTTGGAAGATCAATGTTTATCAAATGTTTTTTGCTAATTATTTTAATAGCCAACACATTTTAAACTTCTACCAGAACTTGAATGAAAATAATTATTTTTGTCAAACAATTCTTTTATAAATTCATGAAAATCCGAATCTTAAAATGAATACAGCCTCCATCTGTTCGAAATTAAGTTTTCCTTTTTATTCATAATCTTAGTTCGAAGGTTAGTTCACAGATTGCACGAAGGTTCGCACTTTTAAATTTTGCTTTATAGAGCATCATACGTAAATTTTGAATCATATCATGTAGTACATAATTTTTCTAACGTAATCTGTAGTCTTTTACATTTCAACTTTCTTGGTTTCCCCAGAATCAGCCACTATAAATCGAAATAAATGGCAGTTATGAAGTCAACTGTTATATACATATTTTCGGCTAATTTCGATATTGTGCAGCAGTTTTGAAGTAGCGATATTTTCCCTACAGTTCATCTTTCGAAACATTTGTATGCATCCATCAAAAAAAATGAAATTTTATATCCAAAATTTTCATAAGAGAATTAATTCCCCTTTAATGGCTAACCCACCCCAAATTATCACCACACACACACACAATACTGCTAGATAACATATGTGCACTTTCTTTTTTATTTGAATTCGTTATTTTTCCAAAGTAATTGTACTGTTGTAGTTTTAAGCAAAAGACAAAGGCAAAGAGCCTCTGATAAAATATCATTGGATATAAATTTTTGATATTAAAAAGACTTGCAATCGGAAACCCTGAGTAATGCAGTTTAACATCATTTGTTGTTCAAAAGAAAAAAAAAGCGTTCTTAAAATTGAAATGTGCGACCCATATAATCTTATTTTGCAAGAAAAAAAGCAAAATGTCACATTTATTTCAATAAATGTTATTTAAAAATTATAAATATTTGACATAATATTTCCAATGCAAACAAACATTTTGATTATTTATTTTTGCACATGTGAAATTCGTTTTTATTTTGGAAAGAGGCGCAATATATAAATTGTGCAGCAAAAAAGGGTCAAATATCGTAGCACAGTAAATGAAATTGGCAGCAATATAGTGCACATAAAGACAATAATCCGTTAATGGCAGGGGAGGAGGGGGTGGGGTAATTGCATTTTAACAGATAGAATGCTGATGAAGTTTCATCAGCATTCTTTTTATTAGATCAAAGGGTTTTTAGTATATTTGCGAACAGATATATTCAACATAACTTAGCCAGTTTTGTCGTAAAAAAAAAAAAAAAAAAAGTGCCCATTTGAAGAAATATTAGCGGCATAATAATTAAATAGCAAAATTCATAATGCTTCAGAATAACTTGATAATACTAAAACAAGATGAGACACATCTGTAGAAATCTATTATTATTAGAGTCCTTTTAATTATAAACTCTATAAAGATATACTTAATAAATTTGTTGTATTTTCGTGTTTTTACTTAAATAAACTACTTTCATTTTGTCACAGTTTTCGCTTCTGGATTACCTGGACTTTTAGACTATTGTTCTTATCAATATTACTAAATTCCAATCTCCTTCTCTGGAAATTTTCTCTTAGTAAATGTTTGACTTGTGTTGACCAACCACTGAGTGACTTAGAAGTTTAATCCAGAGATTAAATATATGTTCAGTTTAATCCATAACATTTTTAAGAATATCTCACCCTGTGATTTCCCAGAATCCTGTTAGGAAAGAACAGATCTCTGAGTATTGAACTTGAGATCATTTTGGAACACATTCCTGAGACAACGGAGGTTTTTTTTGTGTGCTGCTGCTATTTGTGTTAATTAGTTGGGTAAGAGCAGTTTCTATATCACATAAACAGAGCATTTGATTTTCAAGTTTATTATTATTTATAAATTAAATTGATTTTCGGTTCATTTTTTGTGCATCAAGATTCTAGTTATTTTAGGTAAAATGTCAAGTAAAGAAGTGGATGTTAGCGACCATAGCAAGTTATCTTTACTATTTATTGCCTCTACGATTTAACTAAAGCTGGAATTATTATACTTATTACTGCAACTTAAAAAAATCAAAACTAGAGTTGAATAAATCTTAATAATTGTTCGAAAAAGTTGGAACTGACTCTCTGGCACGGCAAATGGGTTTTTTTCTCCCGTAAACTCAAGAAAATCGACCATAGAACCCATACTATTTCGGACATTAAATATATTGTGTTAGGGGACCACAAGATGGCGGCACTTGTTGAGCAGTCTCTCTTCACTGGCACTTAATTAGTGATAGCCCTGGGCCAGCTATCTCTGACTGGCTGCCAGTGGAGATTGAACACAGTAAAACCCGGTTACAGCCCTATCTCAAAAAGTTAGATAGGGCTGTAACCGGCCTCGCCTACTCCTTATACGGGAAAAAAAAAGGTGTTAACGGTTTATACATATATGCTTTTTATGTGAATCCCAGGCCTACAGTAAGTAAGGTGGTCTCGCACTAGGCAACAAATTTTACCTTTCACCTAAAGTTGGTTGGTTGGAAAACAGATACGTTAACCATTCTGGGAACCAGGGAGGCATACTATGCATTTTATTGCAAACTGAAACGTTTTATATTTAGATCTATGTTGTAATTCCATGAATACCATGATTTTTGCTACAATTTTTATTACGGTAAATTCAAAATTTTTATTTTTAGTGAGAATATATGAACTTTGCAGTTGAAGTTCCTATTTTTACCTTGATTATCAAGCTTAATTTGGTTGCATTTAAATTCTTTAAAAAAAAAAACCTTATCGCTATAGTAAATTATTACCATACCGTTTAATATTTTTTCGGTATTCAGAATTTTTGTAGCAACTATGATGCTTGTCAAACAAAATCAGCGTGCCCAAAATCAACAATCAACACTGCAATTGAAATGTTTAACAGATAGATTTTAATGACATCTTTCTTTGAATTAATTATCATTCAATTACATGGAATATTTAAAAGTGTAAATAATATATATACAGTAAAACCCCGTTTTTACGTTCCTGCAATTTATGTTTTCCTGCCATTTACGTCACTTTCTCGTTAGTCCGTCTTAAGGCCTATTCTTACGATATATTGTTTTACCACCATTAACAACTTCATGGGGGTGCTTAAGTGTCAAAGCTGTATAACTGAGAGGAGACCTCCACATAGCCTTTAAAGGAATGCGGAGAACCGACCAGGGCTTCTGACCTAATGTCCAATCCTCACCTTCTCGTGGTGCACCCTGTTGGGTATCTACTTGGATACTGAACAGACGAGGATAGGCTGGCAATTTGGGATTTAGCCGACCAAATTGTATTCTTATTGGTTAAACCAAAATAAAAAATGATGGTACAACATGATAAAATTTCATGCCGGCTGGGGCGTCGCCCGGTTAAACAAGGCCCCCGTTGTTTTCGCCAGGGAACCAGGGTGAACAGCAAAAAGTCAGCTACTGGAACAAATCTGAAAACACACCCCAACTGAACATCACCAGAGTTAAAGATCGGTACTATCAACATAAGAAGCCTGAATAGCAAAGAAATAGCGGAGGAATTAGATAAGTACCAGATCGACATAATAGGGGTGATTGAAACAAAAAAGACAAAAACTGGTGAGAGCAATAAATACAAAATGTTATATTCAGGCAATGACAATCAAGGAAAAGAAGGAGTAGCCATAGTATTCAACACAAAATACGAGTCTAATCTTCTTGAATGGCAGTCAGTCTCGAGTAGAGTAATGTGAGCAAATATGAGAATGGGGAACCAGACAAGGAGACTTATTTGTCCCTATGGTCCAATAGAAGGTTCTACTAAGGTAGAAGTGGAGGAATTTTTGAGGCTTTATTGAAAACAACTGACACAATGAAAAAGGAAAAGCTGGTCCTTGTTGGGGATCTAAATAGCAGAGTTGGAAATGATTGTGAGACACAAAAATATTTTTGGAAAATTTGGAGAAAAGACCAAAGCTAATAATAATGGCAAATATCTGTTGGATTTCTGCTCAGGACATGGACTGGTTATTACTAACACCATGTTCCAACATAAAAATGTGCACAAATTCACATGGAGAGAAGAGGCTAGGAATAAGAAAAGTCTCATTGACTATGTTATTGTTGATAGTGATGTTTTCTCCCTGGTGCAGGACACCAGAGTGTACAGAGGATTTGAAATTGGAAGTGATCACTATTTAGTCTTGAGCAGGATAAAATTGAATTTCATATTGAAAAGAATAACATGTAAGAAAGTTTTAAAGCGAATAAAAGTTGAGCAGCTCTCAGATGTGAACTGTAGACTAAAATCCACAAAGATTATTGAAGAAAAAATGAAAGAGTTTGAGAACAGGAATCAAGCCTTAGAGATTCAGTGGCAAACTCTGAAGAAAACATTGATTGATTCTGCCAGAGAAGCATGTGATGAGGTTGTCTGTAAGGATAAAAAAATCAGAACTCCCTGGTGGACACAGGAAGTTAAAGAGGCAGTGAAGGAAAAGAAGAAAGCATATCAAAAGTTCCTGGCAAATAAGTTAGCTTTTACTCTTACAGAATACAGAGACAAATGTAAGAAAGCTAAACAGTGTGTAAAACTAGCTAAACAAAAGTCATGG
The DNA here is from genome assembly GCF_054136105.1 of Typopeltis vanoorti. Classification (NCBI taxonomy): domain Eukaryota; kingdom Metazoa; phylum Arthropoda; class Arachnida; order Uropygi; family Thelyphonidae; genus Typopeltis; species Typopeltis vanoorti. The sequence continues at coordinate 54,897,611 of NC_143549.1, read as the reverse complement.
GAGGACTTTGGCAAGAATATAGAAAATAAATATCAAGAAGGTGGCAAAATATTCTGGAGGTTGTTGAAGAAGCTTAGGAATGGAGGAAAGAGCGCTGTAAAAGGAGTTAGAGATGATAAAGGTGACATGAAAACAGGAGAAAAAGATATCCTTGAAGTATGGAGTAATTACTTTGAAAAACTGCTAAATGAAACAAGCAGTGATGACAGCACAGTGGTAAAAAACACTGACCAGGCATGCAGTCAGGAATACATATCCATACTTGAAGTAGAAAAAGCCATCAAAGTCTTGTAATGTGGAAAGGCAGCAGGAGTAGATGATATTCGACCAGAAATGCTTAAGTATGGTGGTATAAGAGTCTTATAGTGGCTGCACTGCATAGTTCAGAAAGCCTGGACAGAGGGACGAATTCCTGATGATTGGAGTAGAGCTCTCATAGTACCCATATATAAAAAGGGAAATAAAACTGCATGTGGGAATTACAGAGGTATTTCCCTACTGAGTGTTCCTGGCAAGATCTATGCAAGTATACTTGAGAAATGGTTGAGAAGAATTGTGGAAGAAAAGCTTGGTGAGGAACAAGCTGGACTCAGGCCAAATAGAGGCTGTCAGGATCAGATCTTCACTTTACGACAAATAGTCGAGAAAGCATGGGAATATAACAAAGATCTGTATTTAAGTTTTGTCGATTTGGAAAAGGCATATGATAAGGTGCCAACAGAGAAGCGATTCGATACACTGCAGTTATATGGTGTCAATGGTGCATTATATCAAGCAATACTTAGTCTTTATTTGAGTTGTAAGTCAGCAGTTAGAATTGAAGGACGTACAGGAAGATGGTTTAATGTTAAATCTGGTGTGAGACAAGGATGTACATTATCCCTTCTGTTATTCATTATCTATATGGATCACATTATGAAGGAAAGTGGTATTAAACATGATATCAAAATTGGAGATGTTAATGTCAGCTCTTTGCTTTATGTGGATGATGTTATACTTCTAAATAAATCTGCTACAAGTCTGCAAGATTCTCTGACTAAATTGAATAGCTGTTGTAATAAATATGGTATGAAGGTCAGCAATAAAAAGACAAAGACAATGAAAATAGGCAGAATCATTGGAAATGTCAACTGCACTGTGAATAGAGAACTGATAGAACAAGTAAAACATTTCAGCTACTTAGGCACGATTTTTTGTGAAGGTGGTAAATTAAATGAAATATGAAAATAGACAACAGAATCAACAAAGCTGGTATGGTAGGAAGTCAACTGAATAAATTTATATGGAATAAGAGAGAAATTAGCCAAAACACTAAATTAGCTGTATACAAGACAGTATTCGAGCCAATTTTAACTTATGGATCTGAGAGCTGGATCAGAAGTAAAACACTTGACCAAAGACTAGAGACCACAGATATGAGAGTCCTGAGAAAGATTATAGGCGTGAACAGATGGCATCAGTGGCAATATCATATTAAAAACGAGGATATTAGGAAAGAACTAGACATTGTCAACATCCAGGAATGCGTTAGCAGAGCTAATCTCAGGTGGTATTGTCACTTAAACAGAATGGGCGAGGAAAGATTAGCAAAACAAGTGTTCTCTGCCAGGTTGGCAGCAAAACGACCCAGAGGAAGACCAAGATATAGGTGGATTGATACGGTACAAAGTGCTTTAGACGATAGAAATGTAACATCTGATAATGTTGGAGTCGACAAGTAACAGACTGATTTGGAGGAAAATTGTAGATAGGAAATTAATAATGATGTAATTTTTTTCATGTAGTACTATCATATCCTGTACACCCCCTTGAGGGTACATGGCAGGAATTTGATGATGATGAACAACTTCATGGTGATGTTATTTCCCGTGATTTGTGTTTTTTTTACCTCGGGTGGCAATGCTGATTTTCGAATCGATTTCTGCGGAAATCTGTGCATTTCTGTTCCCATATGGTGTTGCTTTCGGCTGTAGTTTCATTTCCGCCATCACAGTGACTTGCACGCTTGCAGCAGTAATATGATGAGCGATACCGTGAGTTTTCCACAGTACAAATTGATATTACAGAATTTCTGTTACGTAATTTAACATGTGAAAGTTGCTTTCAAGTTGCGGGATGTTAGTAACATGCAGAAAAAAGACAGAAAATGTATTTCGGTAGAAGAAAAGATGGCAGTTCTGCGACGTGTAGATTGGCATGCCGAAACACATGTGCATTTAGCAAAAGATCTTGGGCTCTCCATGTCTTTGAACACGAGAGTAAAATCAAAAAAACGAAAAGCAAAAACAATAGCCAATTAAAGATTTTTTTTAATAGATAGATGTAATTGTAAATTCATTTATTTTCAGTTATTAAATTTTGTAATCTAGTATGAAGACTCACATACTGGCAGTAAGTCATCTTTTAGCCTTTTTTTAAATGTGTTTTTACATTTCCTGGTATTTACACTTTTTTCCATCAGTCCCCTGAAAAGTGTAAAAAAAGGGGTTTTACTGTATTTAGAATTATATTAAAAGATTTTAAACTATTTAGAAAAATTAATATCAAATATGAAGTATCACAGAAGTTACATAATTATTTATAATCCATCGATATAAGTTAGTCATTTATTTATATAAAATGACTTACAACGTTTCTGGTTTAATATTACCAAGAGTTTTTTAATATTAATATTTATTCTATACATGTGAAATTTGTTTTTATTTTTGGGAAGAGAAACAATAAATAATTGGTGAAACTAAAATGGTCAAATATCGTAGAACAGTAAAGGGAATTCCAAATAATGGTAATTAAACTGATAGTTTATTTACCGTTATTTGGCTAGTATTTGTAAAGCAGTATACTGCATTTTATTACTATTAATGAACAGTTTGTCGAGCATCTTTTAATAAATATGCCTCAGAATGTTGGTAAAATCGAAAATTTTAAGAAAAGAATACACAGAACACAATAGAATATATCAGAAATGTAAAGAAATCGCATTTTTATTGTAAAAAAGCGAATGATACGAAGGAGAAACGAGAGTGGCTAATTTTATCAGAAACCAGCAAAGCAATTTACTGCTTTGTTTGTAAATTGTTTTCTAAGTCAAATAATAGTTTAATGAAGGGTTTCAATGATTGGGGAAATATAACACGAACCTTATGTGATCATGAGCATTCTACTGAGCATATAAGCATATACGAGTGATGTGCACATATTGCAAAAGAAAATCATGTTCTGTAAATAGTAGAATTGATTCTGAATTGATCAAACAAATACGATCTGAAGAAAATTATTGAGAGGTTTTAAAAATAATAATAGCTACCATTAAGTTACTGAGTAAACTAGGACTGGCATTTCGAAGAAATACAAATGATATTTTTTCTGATTCTTGCTGAAGTTATTTAAGTGAATTTGATGATTTTTTAAAACATCAAATAAAAATGTATGCCAACTGTGGTTCTGGTAGAACAAATTATCTTTCTTACTGCACTTGTGATGAATTCATTGAGTTAATATCTAAAAAAAAAAAAAAAAAAAAAGAGAGAAATATTGATATCAGAAATTAAGGAAGCTGCTTATTTTTGCAATAATACTCGATTCAATAATACCAGATATTGCCCATACTGACCAAGTAACTATAATGTTTAGTTATGTTGCCACAAATTCTGACATTAGATAAACATTTATCGGGTTCATCAGTGTTACACAACATAATTCCTTATATTTAGAAATGGTAGTGTTAGAAAAATTAGAAGAATTATCATTGGATATAAAAATGTTCAGAGAGCAAAGCTATGATAACGCTGCCAATATGAAAGGTATCATAGCTTTGCTCTCTGCACATTATATACCGTGCTCTAGTCATTCTTTAAATTTAATTGGCAACTATGCCATGGAATTTTGTCTGGAAGCAGTGCAATATTTTTGTTTTTTTCAAAATGTATATAATTATTTTTCTTCTTCAACAAGAAGATGGGATATACTCCTTAAACATTTAGAAAAAAAATTCTTTAACAGTTAAAAGACTAAGTGAAATGAGGTGGTCTGCAAGAGCTGACGCGATATTGGCTTTGAAACGTGGATATAAACAAAAAGATTAACAGATGAGACAAAATTTAAAGTTGAAAAGGAAAGAATTAAAAAACAACAAAAAAAAATGAGTGACAGTTTCACAATCTAACAATGAGATTATATTACATGGGAAAGAAAATTTCCCTGTGAACACTTTCAATGTCATTTGTGATAAGCTAATTTTTGAAATTAATGAAAGAACAAAAAGCTATTAGATATGTTTGTCATTTATTTGAAGAAAGATATATATCAAGACAAGTACAAGACTAGTATAAATAAAATTTTACAAACTTATGAGACTGATATTGATCCAGAAAAATTTATTGATGAAGTTAAGTACTTAATGATAAAGGAAGAAAATTCTTCAATTAAAAATATGTACAAATTTATGAACGATGGGTTAAGGTCTACTTTTCCAAACTTAGAAACAATTTTAAAAATATTTTTGATGATGCCTATTTCAAATGCAAGTGCTGAATGCTCATTTTCAGTGTTGAAACAACTAAAAAATTATTTAAGAAGCAACTTGTACCAAAACAAGTGACCTGTCGTTATTAGGCATTGAATCAAATGTAATGGACTCGATTAATTATGATGACATTATAGATATATTTGCTAAAACCAAAGCCAGAAAAAAAAACTTTTAGTTATTAATTTTTTTCATTTAAATTTGAACTGATTTATTTTTATACTTTTTTAAAATGCAAATATATATATATATATATATATATATATATATATATATCAATGTTGTAAAAAAAAAAAAAAAAAAAATCGGGTAACTCCTTTTTATTCCTGTATAGGGAGTAGGCAAGGCCATTTAACCCTATGTAACATTTTGGAGACTGAGTGGGCAGTTCAATCTCCACTGGCAGCCAATCAGAGATAGCTGGTCCAAGGCTATCACTAATTAAGTGGCACGCAGTGAAGAGAGACGGCTCAACAAGTGCCACCATCTTGCGGTCGCTAACACAATATATTTAATGTCTGAAATAATGTGGGTTCTACGGTTGATTTTCTTGAGTTTAGGGGACGAAAAACCAGAGTTTCCAGGAGAAAAAACCCGTTTGCTGTGTCAGAGATTGACTAATTCGGGAAAGGCTTAGAAAAATTTCTTCTAGTCAAAGACTAGATTCGAAACTGTCTTCCTTCGAGCGGTCAACCGCCACGGTGTGCAAACACTACATCCACTGGGCTTTAAAATGAGTTATGTAAATGTTGACTTTTTAGTTTTTTTAGTTTATTTTCAATAAACTAAAAAAATGCTTATTATGAGGCCTCAAAAATAATGTTGGACCTTGGGCCTGCGAAAGTATAAATGCGGTCCTGCACATAGCTAAAGCAGCTCATCAGAGTACTTGGTTACTGAAGAATGCTTTGACAAGTAGGTTATTGTTCCTCTTTATCAAGCCTTGATAAGACTACTGTATGATCTGGCTGCCAAGGTTTCTTGGTGATGAGAAAGAGGTGGAGAGGATCCACAGGTGAGTGACCAAGATGGTAGTGGGTCTATGGAATGAACCTGATGAGAACAGGTTGAATATTTGTGGGTTACAGAAATTGATTGACAGGCAGAAAAGGAGTTATATCATTGAGACATAAAAATTACTGAAGGGTTTTTACAAGATTGATACAGAGGAAATTTTTCAGAACAGGTCTGTAGGTGGGAGAACTGTGGGCCATCCTTAGAAAGTGAGCAAGAGTATAGTTAGCAATAGTCCGAGAGCTGTTTTTTTTTTGCTTGGAGTGTTGAATAAGTGTAATAGGGTGTCAATCAGTAATGGGTGCCATGACTGTGACTGAGTTCAAAGCAAAGTATGATAGATACTGCTCAAATGTTGGATTGTGCTTTGCACAATGTTTAGAACCTTCCTCGATAAGTCTTCGAACTTTGTGGAGTAGCCCATAATAATAGTAATGCTGGATTCTACAGTTTCTACATTCAGCTTTGAAATAATGTTGGATTGAATTTCCACTGATATAAATTTGCATGGTTGAGCTGAATCCTTTTGGCTCTATTTCAATAAATACTTTTTGCACTGACTGAGAGTTCGCTTATGAAAAATACACCTCTCTGACATCGGGTTCCTTTGTATTAAACGAGTTTTTACTCTCTTAAGGTTTCTGCCTGGTCTCTGAAGAGAACCAACCAGTTCGAAATGGCTGTCAGGCCAATGAAACCTTATCGAAATAGATCAATAGAAGGTGAATATATGGATACTTGGGCAAGTGGTCAGCGCTAATGCAACTCATGAAGGCCGGCTTGTGTATTCCTGTAGGCTCTCTAATCAACTTTTTTTTTTTTTAATTTTTTCATAGAAACTTTCATAGTTTCTACATTTGGATTTGAAATTATGTTGGATTTAAAATCCACTTTACTTTATATAAATTTGAATCACCAAACTGAATCCTTTTGGCTCTTTATTTTAGTAAATACTGCTGGATTTTGCAAAAGCTTTTGATAGAATACTGCACGGAATTCTAATCAGTAAATTGCAGCACATGGGAATGATTATAAAGTTGAAGTGGAGAAGAGGGTGGTTGATGGAGCGATATCAAATTGATTTATTCAGGAGGAGAATGCCTGTGACTAGTGGCATTCCAGAGTGTTCTGTTCTTGGTCCACTAATATTTAATTATATTTGTTCATATAGGAAGGGATCAGAAAATAAAGATAATATGCAAAATTGGGTAAATAAATAGTTAATGTGGTAATGTGTAAGATCATGCATTTTGGGGTTAAAAGCTTACCAGCTGTAACCACTAGAGGAAGTTGATAATGCTAGGGATTTGGAGATGTTAGTGGATGGGGAGTGAAAGTTTAGAGTGCATATATTGCAAAAGTGGCTAAAGCAGCTCATTGGATTACTTGGTTACTGAATAATAACATGAAGAGCAGAGACAAGCAGGTTATTATACCTCTTTATACAGCCTTCGTAAGACCCTATCTCTCCATTCAGATCACTTAGTTACTTGAGTTTGTTGGAGATGATCCAGAGGAGAGTGATCAAGTTGGTATTTTTTGTTCTGAATGTCTGGCATCCTTTAGTATCTTCTTGAGTCTGGCTCCCACTAATGAGATCTCAATAAATGTCTGAACTAGTCTACACTAGTAGGTGTAGACTAGTTCAGACCCTTCCCATAACACATAGTAAAGTCCAAGAAGTGGTATGCTTTGCAATATTGGATACTAAAGCAATTAAGGCTCAACAGTTGCTTACAGTTGAGTAAAGGATTAAACAGGAATAATCGTTTCTTGTCAACTTTAATTTTGCTGTTCAAGCCTTGGTTTTTACAAGTTAAGGCAGTTTAAAAAAAAAAAAAAGTATGTATGTGTATAGGGTTCCAGAAATGCCACTGAAATCTTACTGGTCACAAAAAAACTTTCATTCACACATAGTATGACTTTTTTGTAAAAGGTGTATGGATGATTGGGAGGGAGGGAGAGAGATGTTTAATTTAAAATAGCCAAATTAAAATTACCTACAATATGCAAAACCTGGCATATCTATTTAATTTTATCACTGGTCCATTTTTATCCCCTAACATGTTACAAGCTACTTCTCTTCCACTGCTTACTAAACAATTATCAGTCTTCCATGATCAAAAGAACTAATTCTTACCAACAAACACCACCTATAGTCATCTAAGCCAGAACTGTTATTCCTATCAGAACCCCAACTAGCAATCTCAACAGCCATTGTCCACCTCAACTTCCTAAACTATACTGTATCATACTAATGGTACTGGATTACAGGAAATTGACAAGTTTCAGGGATCTGGAGGTAATAGTGGATAGAGATGTCAAGTTCAGAAAATATATTGCAAAAGTTGAAAAAATAGATCAAAGGATTCCTTGGATGATGCATACAGTGACAAGTAAAGATAGTGAGGTTATTATTATTCTTTATAAGGCTATGATATGGCCACATGTTGAACTATGCACAGATTTGGTCACTTGCATTTCTAGGGACACCAGGGTGTTGTGGAGAAGATTCAGAGACAAGTTATGAAGCTGGTGATAGGTCTGTGGAATGCTTCTGCAAGGATAGATTGAAGGTTTGTGGATTGCAAAGTTTAGTTGATAGGTGGAGAAGAGGGGCGAATGACAAAGTTATTAAAGGGATTGTATAAGATTGATACAAGAGAAATTTTGCAATACATGAAGAGTGCAAGTGGGTCATCCCTGGAAACTGTGTAAATGTGGTTAGTAAAGGTATGCTAACTAGGTCACTTGCTTGGAAACTGGCGAATAAGTGGAGTGAACTACCAGGGGTAGTTATGTGTTTCAACAGTGAATAACTTTAAGGAGAGGTATAAGTATTGTGTGAATAACAGTTAATGTGGGTCTCCAATGATGAGTCTTTTGACACTCCATGGAGATATCTATAATAATAATATTATATAAGTACAACGCATGCAGCTCATGATCGAAATGACAGCCAGCAAATTCACCTCATGATATCTACAAAAAAAAAAAAAAAAAACAAGAAATCCAAATATGATTTTGAAAGGGCCAAACATTGAAAACCCATGTCTTGTTCAAACAAGAATCACACTTCAGGCTTGATTACATGCCCATTACATGCAACTTTTACTCATCTATATTGTCACCAAGAGTATATGTTCTGGATCCGTGTGTAGAGGCTTAAGTGCTGCGAGGACATCATGTTGGAAGCTTAATGGATTTTTTACAACACTCAGAAAGGATTGAAACAGAATTTTAATACTTCCTATATTTCGTCTCAGTCACTGAGACATCTTCAGGGATTACAAAAAATACTAATGTAACATAAACACAAATAACAAACAATACTAAGCCCATGGTTGACACTAAAGTCCTAACAAGGTGGAGCGCCCTCTAAGGGCAGTTGTAGGTGGCCTGCAATGTAGGGTGGGACCTCTGGTGATAAGTGTTTCCCAAATCTTAGGAAGCTTAATGCAACCGTATTTATTAAGATTTGGTTGATTTCTGAGAGCTGCTGCTGAATAGTCTCTCTTTTTTTTTAATTTGCTATGGTGGATTTTTTCCATTAGATCCTGTGGGTTGTATCCAAGACATGGTCAGCAAGGCCTGACTGACCATAGTCATGGTTGCATATGTATGACTTGTGTTCCTCCAGGCAGATGGTTACTGATCTGCCTGTCTGTCCAAAGCACGCCAGCTTACAGGAACAGGGTACTTTATAAACTCCAAGCACTGAGAGAGGAGGGAGCTGATCTTTTGTAGAATGGACAACTTTTTAAAAAGGCCAACCTGTTTAGTTGCCTAGATAGTCATAGTTTTGACTTACCGTATTGTCTAGATTTGCATGCTATATTTTCACCATGAATGATTAGAATCTGTGATTCTAATTTGATACCCAACTGTGTTAAGCTAAAGATTAACTTTCATTCCAAAAAAGCCCTCCGCATATATAACTGCACCAGCTTTGCACTGCTGCAAGACCAAATCGCCGCTACTCGTGCCACCCTCTCTGTGATGAACATTGCCATTGGTTCCTTACAATCAGAGCTCTCCGCTGTACTTAACCCAGAACTTTGATCTATCCTCTCTGGCATCTTAGAAGCTTCCTCACAGAAAGAATTTCAAAAAATAAAAGATAAACATATCAAGAAATATAACAACCTGGTGAAAGCCAAACCTCAACTCCATATTCAACCGCTCCAGACAGTAGTTAACCTATCTTCCAAAAGGCTCAACGACAATGTCGTTGGTGTCTTGAGCCTTGGCCACAATTTCGCGGTCGCTCCTAAAGAAGTGCCGGTGCTTGATGTAATGTTTAACATCGAATGTGGGATTTGTCTCTTAGCGCCAGAGATAGCAAATAACATCAGGCTTGACGTCGCCAACATCCTCGCCCAGTCTTCACCTCCAAAAAGTAATTTATCTTCCGCCCAACGCACTGCTCTCATGAAATTGCTGAAAGAGAAAAGTATCGTCATTGCCAGAGTAGATAAGAGTAATGCCAGAGTCATTCTTAATACCATGGAATACAATCGGAAAATGGGAATTATCCTCTGAGATTGCTTGACCTACACCCCGCTAGAACATGTCCCCCACAAAACACAAGATTAAAATTTATTTACGTTAACCCTCCTACCCGCCAAGGTGGATGAAATAGCAAGACTACTCCTGACTTTTTCATGGATCAAAACTTCATCAGCATTTTATCTTTTATCAAGTATTTACCCTCCACCGCTGTTAATCCCTAACGGCAATTTGAGAGCCATTAGCGGATTAACTGTGGTCGAGCAACTTTTGTGTCGCTCGTCTTTACGTGTACTCTGTTACTTGGAATTTTCTTCACTATACTAGGTTATTTGATCGTTTTTTTTTTTTTTCTGCGCAATTTATTTCTTGTCTCTTTCCAAAAATAGAAGTTTCACATCTGCCAAAATAAATAATCAATCCTGAAATGACCATAGATCAGCCTTTGCAATGAATATACTTTAGTAATAGTTAATAGTTAATTTCCTCCACTTTACTGACAATATAGATTCTTTTTTGTGAACTTTCAAATGTTTGTTTATGTTTAAAAATATTTTGTCAAATATTTATATTTTTAAATAACATTTAGTGAAATAAATATGACATTTTGCTTTCTTTCTTTGCAAAATACCTTTATATGGATTGTCACATTTCAATTTCAGGAACGATTGTGTTTTTTATGAACAAGAAATGATTATAAACTGCATTACTTGGTTTCCTATATTGTATCTTTTTTAGTATCAAAAATTTATACCTAATGGTATTTTATCAGCGACTCTTCGCCTTCTTCTTTTGCTGAAAATTGCAACAGAGGGTTTTGTTTTTTTTTATTTGTAGGATTCACATTACTTAATATCCAGTGCTTAACCACTGTAGATATGTTGAAAATATAATAGGAAGGATATCTTGTATGGAATGATTAAAAATTTATGCTCATTTTTAGGATTTTTTACTGCAATCCCCCTCCTGTCCTGGAACTGAGTTGCATAACTACTTTAAATTTCTATAGCTTTAAAAGCTTTCAGATAGTATTCAAAATCTCTTATTTCAGTTTACCGTTTTGACAAAAGAAATAAAGCAATAATATAATTGTATATCGAAGCTTCTAATTCTGTATTCTGTACTGTAGACTATGCTGTATTTTCAACATGTAAAACTGTATATCACACAAAGGAATTTCAATTGTGTTATTTCTGTTTCTTTTTTTTTTTAAAAAATCTAAATATTACTACTTCTATTTCTGCTGATTGCTATTTCTTAAATATGTCTTAGAAATGCTAGACAATAATCCTCTTACCTAGAGGAAAAACTAAAAGTCTTAGATTACTCTTTTGAGAAACACAAGACAGAAAGTTTCTTAGAAGTCGCACTAAATTGCCTCAAGCAAGAATGTCTTATTTCGTTTTCTGTTGTTCAGATATCCTAACACAGTAAAACTGACATTTCTTTTACAGGCTGAAGTATTTATGCCAAAAATGATTTCTTTTTGGAATAAATACTTCTTAATAAAAGCTAATACCTGGATAGTGCAGCACCTGACCCATTTGGTAGTGCAAACTTAGGCAACTCATAGAAAGGGCGGAGCAACCTCCAATCACTATTCTTGGTATTTACCCATAATGTGAACTTAGCTCCTAGGAGCTGTATTACTGTTCTACATTATGAGAAAAGGTCACTACCCAGACTGGTTTCAACCTTTATTCAGCATCAGTGAGTAGGTAGACCTAGTTAATACCAAGTTTGTAGCAAACAGAACTTCTATGAGAATTGCCAAGAAGGTGTCTTAACGAATTGAAGCCTTTGGCTCTTCATATAATTAGTAATTTACAAGATAAAAAATTAAAAACTTAAAAAAGTATCGTCCTGGCCCCGGACATCACGAAAAAATTCATGCCTTTGTGCCCCCCCTCCCCCCAATATACGGTTTACCAAAAAATCCACAAACCCAATTCCCCACTAAGACCTATAGTAGATACCACTAATGCACCTTGCTGCAAACTGTCAGAACAACTGGCCAACTCTCTGACCTCCCTCACTGGACTTTCCACATCCTATATAAAAAAACTCTACCCATTTTACAACCTTCATAGAAAATTTAACCTTAAATAACACAGACATATTGGTAAGCTTTGACTTCTCCTCATTGTTTACCAATATCCCCTTAATTGATACCTTAACACTCTTAGAAAACGTTTTTCCTTCTGACATATTAGATCGCTTTTCCTTTGCCATCAATTCTGGGTATTTTTCTTGGAAGAACAAAATCTACAAGCAGATAGAGGGAACTGCCATCTTGCCAATTTTTATATGGATGATTGTGAAAAATGAGCCATAGATGCAGCCTCCTCTCAAACCTTCTATCTGGCTAAGATATGATGATGATGTGTTCTCTATTTGGCCTCATGGCCCAGACACATTAGACTCCTTTCTCAGTCACCTCAATAGCCTACATCCAAGAATCCAATTTACCATGGAACAACTGTTTACCCTTCCTGCACACCTTAGTTATATGCCTTCCTAATGGTACACTTTCCTTCACTGTATATAGAAAACCCATGCACACAGGCAGATACATTCACAAACTCTCCCACCACCACCCTGCTCAACAATATGGCATTATTAAAACTCTTACCAAGAGAGCCCATCTTTGTTCCAGTGGAACTGTCCTTACTACAGAATTTGACCACATACACGACACTTTCCTCTCCAATGGCTACGGCAATCACAGTATCAAAAAAATAATCAGTTCCTCCCCCAATTCCCCAGTCTTCTCGTCAGAGTTTAGAAATGCTATCACCATACCCTACATCCATGGTCATACATCTGCAACCATGACTATGGTCAGTCAGGCCTTGCTGACCATGTCTTGGATACAACCCACAGGATCTCATGGAAAAAATCCACCATGCTCCACCACAGCAAATTCAAAAAAGAGAGACTATTCTTAGAATCAGCAGCAGCTCTCAGAAATCAACCAAATCTTGATAAATACGGTTGCATTAAGCTTCCTAAGATTTGGGAAACACTTATCACCAGGGGTCCCACCCCTACATTCCAGACCAACTAGAACCGCCCTTAGAGGGCGCTCCACCTAGTTAGGACTTTAGTGTCACCCACGTGGTTGGACTTAGTATTGTTTGTTATTTGTGTTTATGTTACATTAGTTTCTTTGTAATCCCTGAAGATGTCTCAGTGACTGAGACAAAATATAGGAAGTATTAAATTCTGTTTTAATCCTTTCCGAGTGTTGTAAAAAAAAATCCATTAAGCCTCTAATATGATGCTCTGGATGTGCTAGGTGAGAGCCACACACCCAAAAAATTCATAATATAATTTTTCAACAAAATGTGAAGAGAGCAATTTGATTCCCTATGCATAGTCTGTGACAAGGCATCTGTCTGCATTTTTATGGCTGAAGATGACAGAGATAATGTAGAAAATATAGTTTACATGCTGATTGGTGTGTGTGCGTGAGAGAGAAAGCATTAAAAGCATGTATGCTATCATTAGTACAAGTAGCTTCGATCTACTCAATAGATCGATTGCTTACAGACAAAAAGTGAAGTGGAGCTAGTTATTCCTAGTGGTTTCTTTATGTTGATCTCACACATGAAAGGGCACAAGTGCATTCTAACACTATAGTACCACTTATGGGCAAGTGATAATGGGAAAATTGTAGCCTGTTTTCAATGTTTCTGCTTATTTTTGTTGTCTTTGTATTTTTATAGCTGATTTTCATACTTTATTATTTATTATAACAGTTATTCAATTTAGTCAGGGAATCCTGCAGACTTATACTGGATTTATTCAGAAGTATCGTCTGCATAAAGAGCTATGATTAATATCTCCAATTTTGATATCAAATTTAATACTGCTTTCCTTCATAATATGATCCATATAGATAATGAATAACAAGGGGGGGATAATGTGTACCCTTGTCATACACCTGATTTTACCTCAAACCATTTCCCTGTGCCTCCTTCAAAGTCTAATTGCTGGCTTATGTCAACGTACCTCAGAGAAAGACACTTCATAAGTTGGAGTAAGCCAGGATAGTTTACAAATCCCAGTTTAAATCACTGTTCCTGGAAACAGCACAAGTTCTAAAAAAAAACCAATTAACTAACAGAATGGACAGTATGGTTTTAAATAGATTTTGGCACGCTGCTTTATCTCAATCAATATCAATCAATCTATTTATATCGATCAATACCATAGAGACTATGGTATTGATTGGTATAATCTCCCATTTACACCATATAACTGTAGCATTCTGAAGAGCTTTCCTCTTGGCACCTTGTCATATGTCTTTTCCAGAATAACAAAACTTAAATTCAAATTCTTATATTCCCAAGGTTTCTCAACTATTTTTCTTAACGTGAAAATCTGATCCTGACAACCTCTATTTGGCCTGGATCTAACTTGTCCTTCACCAAGCTTTCTTTCCACAATTTTTCTTAGTTGTTTCTCAAGTATACTTGCATAAATCTTATCAGGAACACTCAGCAGGAAAGTATGTCTAATTCTTGCATTCAGTTTTATTTCACTTTTAAAGATTTTATTATGAGACCTCTGCTCCAATTATCTGGAATTCAGGCCTTTTGAATTATGCAATGCAGCCACTGTAAAACGTTTTATGCCTCCATATTTGAGCATTTCTAGCCAAATTTCAACCAACTGCAAGTATTGATATCTATTCCTGCTGGGAAAATTGTCTTCATCCCATTTCATGATGTTGAGATCAGTGTTCAAGTCACTAGTTATAAAGATCTTGAGGCATCTAACATGAGGATACTGCAGGGTTTATCAAATGATGAAGAGGAATGAATAGTACTGTCATCGACAAAACTGTGAATAGGATTTAAAGTCAGAGAAAGGAGGTCATTGATGTAAAGGAGGAAGAATGTGGGTGAGAGTACAGCACCCTGCAGCACTCTAGCATTGATGTGAAAATCTGATGGAAGTCATCTATCTTGACACAATGAATGACCAGTGAGGAAGCTGACAATCCAATCACAGTGTATATGGAAGGCCTTAAGATGGTAGTTAGTTCAGGAGGCTTCATTGCCAGACACATTCAAATGCCTTTAGAAAATCAAGAGCAATAACAAGTTTCCCCAAATCTTTCCATGGCCCGAGTCCAAAAGGTAGGTGAGATTAGCTAGGAGGGCCTGTTAGATTTCATTTATTTTTATCCTTCTCGAACAAGAAACAGAATTCAAGTGTTGATATCTTGAGTACAGATTCCTCATGTTAAGAATGCGAAGTTAAGTTAAACTGTTAAAATCACACCTACTTCTTCGAAATTTATATAGCCTTTACATCTACTAAATGAAGAATTAAACTGATGTATAAATAAATGTTTTTATTCCTTACTATAGAAAGTTTTTTTATACAAATTTAATGATTTTGTAACATCACTTCAAGAAAATACTGACCTACGGATCAGCTTTTTCATTTCTCCTGATTTATACTGATGACCACAGCAAAATATTCACTACTTGACCAAAAAATTGCTAACTGCATCCTCCCTTAGATTTTATCAGAAGAATACTAAATAGTACACACCAGTAAGTCATCTGGTTCTAATAATATCCCTCCTACATTGCTAAAAACTTGCTTCTGAAATTAATCCCATATATTTTTTTTAATTTTTCTTATTCAACTAGTGCATGGAAGCAAGCCTAAATTCAGTCTCTTTCAAAAAAAAAAAAAAAAAAAAAAAAAAAGATGAATTTCCATGTTTAAATTTCTGTAGCTATTGGTTGCTATTATTCATGTCAAAGTTTCTGGAATAGAAAACTATATAGACATTGAATGCAAATACATAATTAGCTAGCTAAAATTATTTACAGCCAACATTTAAGCTAGGATTATCAGAGGCACTTTCATCTTGTCTGTTCTAAGCAGAAGACAGGACAAACTATTTTGGTTAGAAAAGGTTAAAAAATACATCCAGAATGAGGAGCAAAAAAAAGTGGACTATGTCAATGTACCTCAGAGAAATACACTTCATAAGTTGGAGAAAGCCAGGATAGTTTACAAATCCCAGTTTAAATCACTGTTCCTGGAAACAGTACAAATTCTAAAAAAAAAAAAAAAAAATTAACTACCAGAATGGACAGTATGGTTTTAAATAGATTTTGGCACACTACTGTCTAAGAACCCTACATCACATGACTTCCCTTGTTATCTAGGTCATATTAGTTTGTGTCTTCACTGAGTGTGGTGTTAAACTGCCTTTGATAATGCTAATTTAAGCTAGTGAAATGTCGGCTGTAAATAATTAATTTTAGCTATAAAATTATTTATTTGCATTCCAGTGTCTGTATAGTTTTCTGTTCCAGAAACTTAGACATGAAAAAAAAAAAAAAAAATTGTAACAAACAATCACCAAATAGCACCCAACTTAAGTGCTTACTTCAGTTCTCTCAAAAATAACTGAAAAGTTCAACAGCCAAAGTTATTCACTACTTTGAGGCAGAGCAATATATAGATTCTGGGTGATCTATATATAGCTCACCACTCTCGATCCTGCTGATCTAGCAATCACTACCTGTGGAAATCCAGTAACATTTCTAGGGGGGTTACTGGATTGTTCACTAGATGTCATAGCTAAATGACTTCCTCTCTTCACTTTCCTATCAAATTTCCGATCCTATCCTTTTCCTCTCTTCACAAATCCTATTCATAGCTTTGTCAAATGAAGAATCCTGTTATCAGTTAAGAACATTGCCATAAGTAACTGATTCTGGATCAAGTTCCAGGCACTAGTGGCTTTCTCTCCCTTCCAACTCCTCAGCTTTGTAATTCCACATATTGCTTGTTCCATGTTCATTTCATATTATTATTTCATGACATCTCCAAGGATTCCGAACGCTCATTGAAGGAGGGCTTTATCTACAGCTCTTACTCTCCATCATCTACATCAACGCCATCTACTGCTCACCACCACCACTAGTATTTTCCATCGCTTGTTCTAGCCACTCCCCATGTCAAAACCAAATAATCGCTCTCTCCAAATCCCCAACTGGTAGCATTGTGGTGACATCTATTATCACTGTATGAGATATTATTAAATTTAACATTTGCATCTCTCATGTTGCTTCAACTGCATGACAATTATAAGATCATTGTCCTTGAGGGATATGAAATTCAGTCTCCTTACACATATTTCTTGCTTTCAGTTAATGCTTCCATAGTTAGTCACTAATTTTCACTCTCTTTTTGCTCACCAGTCTTATCTGTTTTAACATTCAGAATCATCTCCTGCATTCCCTGGCCTATAGCAATATCTCACTAAAATTTGTGCTTACCTTGGCCTCACACCAAATGGCTTCATAGCCGTTAATATTACTGCTTCAAGTTCCATATTGAGAGAACAAAACTGTTCTGAAATCATCAGTAATACTCTACCTCCTTTTATCTTTTGTCATTTCAAAAAATGCTCTATCACATGCTGTTTCCATGAACATGTCATACTCTTAACCATGATGACATAATTGGATTAAATCCCCGAATTTAGAAGTTGCATGCTGAGAAGATGATAACTACAATAAAAGAGTGGCCAAATTCTCAAGAATTTTGCTTTGCCTCAGCCAGTCTTTATGCTGTTTTATGGTTAAAAAGAAAGAATGGTACTTGGATGACATCTGCTAAAGATAGAGTAGAAAATGCTCAGTGAGTATCTGTTAGTATATCTCATGTTGGAGGGAGGAGTAGTGTTGAATATACACTTGAAGGAGGAGGGACTGGTGGCTGTTAGCATTGTGAACTGTTCCAAATTTTAAGTAAGCTTAAATATTAATGAAGCTGTGGGACAAAGGCATCTTATGTATATTAAGAGAATGTGCAAAGGTGCTAACATTGTATTTGTTGAGTAAGGTTTGGGTTCTGATAGCAGGAACAGATCCTGAAGAATGGGAGGAGAGAAGAGGTGTATGAGTCCTGTTCATATATTAGGTGTGTAGTAAAGATGTTGGAGAGGCTTGTTAGTGATAGAATGCAAAATTCAATTAAGAATATGAATTTTTCCTCAGTTCAGCATGGGTTTAAGATAGTGGGACATCAGTGCTAAATATGTTTAAGGTATGATATGTATTGTGAGCCAGCGAGAGTGAACCCTCCCTCCCAGTGAATTTTGTAATTTCACAGAGGTCTTGATAGTATAGTATCAAATTTCAGATTCTAAATTTCAAATGAGTATACTTTTTCTGTATCTTCTGCAGCTTATCTCACTTAGGTAGGGTTGCTGTTTTTAATGAGTCCTTCACATCCTCTTGATCTTGGGTTGTAACTACATCTAAGTTCTTCATCCTCAGGTCCTCCATCTCTTCTTTGGCCACCCGTGCCACTTCCTCCCCTGCACATCCATCTGCATGACCTTTTTTCCCTAATATACTTCTGTATATTATATAGATATTACATGCAGCAGCATAATCAAATGAATGTATGATAAGACAATTAAGGAGTTAAGTGGGACATTATGTAATGGAAGTGATGCAAAATGGAGAACAGAAGGCATCTCTCATAATTTAGCATCGAAGTCTATTTCATAATAAACTTTGAGTCAGCTGATGAATAGTTCTTAAATACATTGAGAAAAATTTCAGAATTGAGCTGATAAATTACTGTCAAGTTTCGATAGGTGTAAGTAGCAACTAGCATTAAATACATTGTCAAAGATTGTATAACAATTTGATTTATAGCCAAAAATGATAAGATTAATCTGAAAAGCGTTCTAGATTTTAAAACCATTTTGAATTTAATAAGCGATTTGCAAGTGCATATCTGAATAGTGGTCAGCTAGAAGAGAATATTGAGATAGGAAATTTACCTAATGACATAATCCTAATTCTGTGACTTCTCTTTGAGAGGGTTGCAGCTGATTACTAGGGAGATCATGATGTAAGGTGGTTTCCCGTTGCCTTCTTTGCTGTAAGTATTTGACTATGGCCGTGTGTGTGTTCATGGGACCAGTTTGCCTGTTTTGAAGGATGAAAAATCCTAGTTCTTCATATAAGACCGGTTTACTCACCTTTAGTCAAAAGAGACCAGATAAAGGTTTCTCACGTCATGGGTGGGAATCGAACCCAGGTCTATCCGATCAAAGGGCTTTGTCTATACCAACTGAGCTATATATAGCCCCCCCCCACACACACACGCCATTTATTTGCTATTGGCTCTTCTGCCTTTGATATGTGGGAGTAATAAAACACACACACACCACTGAGTCTTCTCAGTGTTATAGACAAAGTAATGGAAAAATTAATTAGGAATTATACCTGTCCAAGATAGTGATCCTTGATAGAAATCACTTGTAGAATTGTATATAGCATGTAATTGCTATTGCACAGGCAACCTGAGTCAGAAGATATGTTGCAGTAGACCTAAACTATTCAAGGTATGCCAACACCTTATATTGACAATCTTATTCAATTTTATCACTGGAGAGACTAGATTCCATTTGTCATTAAGCCCTTCTGTCAGATTCACTCCATAGTCTACAAACTCTGCACCATTACTTCTGCACAACCTGACATTGGTTCATTTGTGATTGTTACCTTTATTTTGCCTCTGTCATAGCATGACAGAAGACTTTACAGCCTTCCTTCACTCTCTTGTTCTTCCCTTTTTAATGTAAGTAGCTCTTTCATATCTCTCATACAATATTTTTCACCATTTTAAGTCATTAGTGTCAGCCAGAATAATCAAGCCTTTCACTTTCTTGAATCCTGTCAGCTCACTAATATTAATTTTTGCACCAGGGGAAGCAAAATCTATTCATATTTGCATAATAGAATTGTCATAATTTTTTTTTTCTCTTTATCCTTTCTTCTGTTTGTTCATATACTCTTGTTACCTCAGTTGTTTTTTTTTCTCACTGTAGCAATCTCCCAATGTTTCTTCATTCTTTGCCTCGTGCTTTGTCTTGTGAAGAGACCCCCCATGTAAGAGTGCTATTGACTAGGTCCTCTTCATTCTCCTGATCCTTCTGCCACTGCACTTACATCATCATTGATGCTAACATTTTTTTCAACTTCTTTTGATATTCTCTACTCCACTATCATGTGTTTTACTCTCTCTACACAACTGGCACTTATTCTCAAAATATTTTCTGCAAATTCAATTGCCAGTCTCATTTTTCTTTCGCAAATCTTTAATTTTTGATGAATACATCTGACACACCAAGCAAATATTTGGCACATTCAACTCACTCAGCAGTGACTCACTCAGCTTGGTTGCTATGTTCTATCATATTTTTAATGTTATGATAAAAGAAGTTCAAGTTATGACAAGTTGCTTACTTTTTCTGAAATATTAAGTGAAAATAGACTAAGTTGATGTCTGATGTGATATTTTGGTTTTTATAAATCATTTGAAGGTATTTCACATAAGAAGATAATGATCCAAATGTGCCAAGTGGATATTGACTATCTAGTGAAATTGGTTGATACAGACAGGAAATGTTTACAATAATTTTGCCAAAGTACCGAATATTCTGTTTGAAATGTGGCTGAAGCATACTGAATTAAATTTTAGAAACAATTTTTTTTTTTTTTTTGTGTGTGTGTGTGGGGGGGGGGGGGATTGTTTAAAAAAGGTTGTTTATAAAGTTTAATTTAATATGCTTTGGGTCAAATTGAAGAATGCAGAAATATTAAAAAATGTGTGTAATATATTATTATTTAACATATAACCATATGAAAATGTGAAAATAAAAATAACAATCCTTATAAAATAGGCAAAATAGCCATAAAAATTAATAACAATCCTTAATCATAGCTGTGTATCAAAGAAGGGCTTAAAACGTTTTGTTTTGGCATCGTAAAATAAACAGATCAATCCATATTTAATAGCTATATATGTTGGTAGGTAGATAAGAATTTGATAATAAATTAAAGACTTAATTCGGTATGTTAGTCAAGTAAATAATTGTTTAATGTCCAACTAGTTTCACTGACTTCTATTTCGACTCGTCTCACCACATATCCCAGAAACTCAGCATTATCCATATGCTTAAAAAAAAGAGCTATACAGTGTACCCTGGCAACTTACAAGAAGAATTAATGAAAACATCCAGAGATCTATCCCTAAATTGCTACCCTACAAGACTCATCAACAAAATTCTCTTTAATGACATACCACAAAGACGACAAGATGAAACCCAATACATCAGCTCTATAACAATTCCATTTGTTAGTACCATATCCAAAAAATTAGCTCTTCTAAAACCATACAATATCAGATTAACCTTCAAACCTTTTGAGACCATTCAAAAGTTTATAAGAACCCCTAAAAATAGCCATCCTTTCTACAAATACTCTGGAATTTACAGCATACCCTGTTCATGCGGCATCAATTACATCGGACAGACATCTAGAAGTTTTGAAACAAGAAAGAAAGAACGCATAGGTTATGTAAGGAATAACAGACAAGATATATCAGGCCTTTCTTTCCACTTTGCCTCTACCAGCCATAATATTGAATGGGATATGAGTCATATGCCCTACATAGAAGAGAACTACCATTCCAGAACATTAAAAGAAGCTGCTACAGTCGCCCGTTCAACAGGTAACTTAAATAAGAATCTAGGCCTAATCCTACTAGATATATGGAAAACTCTAATCAGATCATTCAACCAATAAGAAATGAACTTTCGTGAAAATTGCAATAAATAGCTTAACAAATAAAATGTTGTACTAGCGACACATGTATTGTATCACGCACAGTGATAATTTTATATAATTTTTAGAATTGTCTGTTAGTTTCCTAGTTTTTGTTACTTTCCATTGCTTACCAGTGTATCCCTGAAAATGCTGACAGATATTAGTCAGTGAAACTACTTGGACATTAAACAATTATTTACTTGACATACTGAATTAAGTCTTTAATTTATTAATACTAGTCTTCAAGAAAAAAGGTCATAATAAGAACTTGGATAGTTTAAGTAGTGCAGATTAAGACAACTCCGATGCCCAGGATTGTATTCTCATAGGTTTCGAAATTTACTAGAGAACTTAATAAAGGTTACGTTCTCATTCTCTGGTAAATTTTTGAAACTGTTACTTATTTCTACATTTGGTTATAAAATATGGATGGCTCCATAAGATATTCCATTTCAGCATCTCAGTTATGCCAAACTTTGAAACTAAATTTTTTCCTTTGACTATGAAATAAGGATGGATCTTTTGTTTTATTTCTGTTTTGTAGCTCTTTAGGTTTTTGAACTTGAGCAATATGAAGCCTGGTCTCTGATTAGAATCAACAGCTGTCAGGCAAATGAAACCTTAAAATTTTTTCCTTCCGCTATGAAATAAGGAGGGATGTTTAATATCCCCTATTTCTGTCTATATTGAACTTTGTTTTAAATTGTAAAATATACGAGGGTGGTCTGAAAAGTTCTCAGCCTAACAATGAAAAAACTAGTTTATAATTTCAAAATTATTTTCTCCTTTAAGACATACATGTATTCCAGCGATGCTCCACCGCCATTATTTGATCCCTGTAGTGGTTCTCACTAAGATCTGCAAAATACCCCTCTACAGCTGCAATCACCTCTTGATTCAAAGAAAAACTCCGACCAGTGAGGAAGAGTTTTAGTTTTGGGAAGAGACAGAAATCAGAGGGAGGTTGATGTTCCTACAGATCATAGTGCAGATTCCTTAATTTTTCCATTGCCAAAACACCTTTGTGGGTAGGTGCATTGTCCTGATGAAAATTATTTTTTTCTTTTTTTGTCTCGTCTGGTTAAAAGATTGGAATAATATTCCCCAGTTATTGTTTTACCCTTTTCAAGATAATTAATAAACAATGCCTTCAGCATCCCGAAACATTGATGCCATGACCTTTCCCGCTGATGGAACCGATTTTGTCTTCTTTGGCACAACCCAGCTTCTGTCCACTGTTTTCACTGCTGTTTGGATTCTGATTTTTAATGGTGAATCCAGTCTCATCCATAGTAATAAATCGATGCACAAAATCAGTTTTATTGTTAAAACGCTCCAAGCACTGTTCAGAGATTTTCATGCGAGTGCATTTTTGATCTGCTGTGAGCAAGCATTACACATCTTGCACAAAGCTTTTTCATTTGCAATTCTTCATTCAAAATATATCCTACACGTTCTTTTGAAATGCCTACAGTCTCAGCAATTTCACGCACTTTGACTCGCCGGTCATCCAATACCATATTGTGCACTTGATCAATGATTTCTGGTGTTGTTACACCTTTTGGATGTCCTTCACATTAGATCATATTCAAGGCTGGTACAGCCATGTTTAAACTCGGCACCCATTTCTTAATTGTCGAAAACAAAGGAGAAGAGTGCCCATAAACTTTTATTAACTTTGAATGAATTTCTTTTTGTGTTAAACCTTCTTTTACAAAGAATTTTATAACTGCACGAATACTCAATTTTATCCATTTCAAGGGATATGGACAAAACTTTTTTGCTTCAGACAGCTGTATAAAACAAATTGCTTGATAGAATGACTTGCAATTTCACATGGATGCTTATGACAGATGTAAAAAAAAAAGTCAATCTTGCCGATAGTGTTGCCATCTATGGTTGAGGCCGAGAACTTTTCAGACAACCCTCATAAAGAATAATTATGGATTTAATAATCAAAAGCATTTGTGATGATAAATTATGATCCAGGAAAGGGAATTTTTAAGCATTTTTGGGAGTAGTTCACATCTGGTTTCTTCATAAATATTTCCAGCTTTCGAAAATATTTTCATGAATACACTGCTAACTATTGCTGAAAAATTTCTCAGAAATTGTGCCATTAGAATAGATTTATTTATTAGCCTATCCTTATTTTTTGAACGAATCCAATACAATCATTTCAGTCATAGTGTAATATAAAGATTTTGCCTATTTGTCATCTACATCTTTTTTTTTTTTTTACTTTTTTTTTTTTTTTTCTAGTTTTGTCTTGTTTTAAAAAATTCATTGCTATGGGTGCATATTTTGGATCTGCATATAAATCGTAAAACATCCAAATATTGCTTTTATTATTCATGGTCAAAACTACTATTTTTTCATATTTAAAAAAAAAATGTAATACTTAAGACCGCATAATATAGACTAAAAAACACCAAAGAAAGTACCTATTATAAACAACAAGCCTTTTGTATGCAGTTGCACAAAATAAGGTGAGGCTTTTCTCGGTTGGTTGCATTTATGTCAACAAATGTTTCTGCTTCATACTGAATTTTTCTACTGATTTAGTTGAAGATGAATATTTGAAAAAAAATGTTGAATTTCAAAGTAATCATAACTAAAATGATTTGTTATCCAATATAGACTACAGATACATCTTAATGGGAAACATTTTAAGTCTGCTAATGGATTTTAAAACTTCAAATATAGATTTGTGAAGATTTTCAGTTGATCAGTTAGGATGAAAATTTTATGACAAATATCTTGTCAAATTACAGATTTCTTCAGATAAAGATAATAATGAGAGGTTTTTCTGTTAGAGCTACAATAATAGAACCATCCTTTATGTTCCTGTTTACAGAAATTTTTTTTTCCCTCACTTCTCAGGAATTGCAAGATATTCGGAGATCTGGAATGAGATCATTTAGGGACATTCATGTGGATGAAACTAATATTTTGACCTGGCAAGGCCTGATTGTTCCAGTAAGTTAGAAATAGTTTTAAAAATATTAAATACAGTTGATAGATACTGGTTAATTTTAATCGATTCACGAAATAAGTTTTTTGAAGATGTAAATTATTTTTAAGATTACTTGCAAATTTTAGAATATTTTGTTTCTCATAAAATATACACTACTAATCATATTTAACAAGTTCTTGTTATAATCCTTTATCCAAACATAATGAGTTTTCATATGAACTATCTTCACATCTAGACTATACATAGAAGAGACCATTGACTTCACATTAGATTGCCTTAGTATCCCATAATTATTCTGATATCTTCCTTTAGACGTACATATTTCTATACATTATGGGAAGGGTCATTACTCCAGACCAGAATAGATTTATGAGGTCTATTCAGTGTTAGGTTATAGTCAAAGCTAAATCAATGTCGTATGTATATGTAAAGTAGGAAAAATGGTGTATCACTATATTATTAAAATACTCTGAATGAGACTCTTTTTTCTACTATGAAGCTTAACAATGATACTACTGCTGTTGTGGGAGCCAACATGCCTGACTCAGAACTACAGGAGACAGGTGAAAATTTTGCTTTATGATCTTCAAGAAGACATATTCACATTTCAACTGTAAACAACAGAACACTGCATAAAGCTAATAAACTGAGACTACTCGGAGAGGAGCTAAAATGCTTTAGATGTAATTGGAATTTCAGAAAGACATTGGACATACAAAGGTATGACAGGCCAGTGGAAGAAGAGAGCAGCAACAGCACAGATTAGCTGCAGTTATAATTAGAAAATATCTCAAACACCATTACTGATATATAAGACTCAATCTATTCAAGAATCTTATCTATCACATTTAAAATGAAAAGAACCTTTATATTAAAATTGTCCAAGTGTATACTCCAGACCAATGTTTCTCAACCTGTGGTCCGCGACGATGGGACAGGTCGTCCGCAGGCAGACAATTGTATATTTTTTGAATTATCCACACAAATTAAAACTGAATAAGTAAAAATTATTGAAATCAAATGGGAAAAAAAAATAGTGTCAGAATGTTCAAAGGCAGAAGCAATAAAACTATATTGTTGTTTACTTCACCCCTCTTTTATTACTCATCATTCTGGCACTACAATAATTTGTAGTGGCAGAATGACGAATAATAAGAGGGGTGAAGTGAGCATGTGTTATCCACATTTCAACCAATTGCTTGTTGTTTATTGATTTTTATTACTGAAGGTTTTCCTCCTTCAACCAAGCCTCAGCATACCTTCAGAAGTGCTAAGTGATACTTGGACAAAATGTGTTGTGAGTTAACCCCATTATTTATATATTTTTTGGAAATGTTTTTTAATAATGGAAAAGTGACTTAGAAGTAGGACTTTGAAAAGAAGAGCAAATGAAACAGGTTATGCTAACCCTAATTGTGATACATGTGTTGTAACAGTGAGTAAATCTGATACTATTAAAGTAGAAGAAACAAGCACTTCAAAGAAAAATACAGTAGGAAATATAACAGTTCATATTTGGAATCCGGGTTTACTTAGTGTGGAGATGAAAATGAACAGAAACCTCAATGTGTTTTGTGTTATGAAGTGTTGTCGAACAAGTGCACGAAATCTGCGAAACTCCGACACTTAGAAACTAAACATTGTAATGTGAAAAATAAGCAAAATAGAAAAAAAAAGCCAATTTCAGCGATGTTTAGTGACATTAAATCATGGGAAAGATGTAGTTTTGGCCATGGGTTCGATTAATAGCAAGGCACTGAAAGCATCTATCTTTTAAGTTTGTGCATAGCGAAAACAGGGGAACCTCATTCTATTGGGGAAAATTTACTACTTCCAGCTATAAAAGATGTGGTAAAATCTATGTTTGCAACCAGTTACTGAAAGATGCTGATTTGACTCTTCTTACAATGGCACTGTAGGTCGCAGAATTAATGATATGGCAAGTGACAGAATCTCAGTTAATTGAAAGAGTTAAGAAGCATCCCGATTATGCATTACTAATAGACGAGACTACTGATGTGCAGTTAATGTGCTACGTAAGATATGCACATGATAATAACATTCATGATGATATTCTGTTTTTTTTGTAGAACTTTGTCATCCCGAACAACTGGAGAAGAAATATTTCACACTCTCAATAATTACATAATACACGAAGGGGTCCAGTGGGAAAAATGCATGGGCTTCTATTTGGATAGAGCTCGCACCCTTACAGACAGGCATAGTTAGGGGTTGTTTCTGTGGTCAGGGAAGTGGCTTCGGATACGAATTGGTATATTGTTTTATACATAGGGAAAGGGGGGGTCTCCAAAGGAATGCCACCAGAATTTAAAACTGCTATACAACGCTGTAAAGCTAGTTAATTTTATTAAGGCTCGACTGCTAAATAACAGGTTATTTTCAGTATTCTGTGATGAAATGGACAGTGAATATGTACAACTTTTGCTTCATTCTGAAATTCACTGGATTTCCAGGGGCAAAGTACAAACAAGCTTATTTCAATTAAGACACAAAGTTTTATTGTTTTTAAATGAACGTAATTCTAATTTTGCATCACTCCTTGTTGACGAAGCATGGTTATCAACACTGTCCCATCTTTCAGACTTTTTTTCGAAATTAAATGAACTAAATCTCTCTCTTCAGGGGAAATTCTTTAACTGTTCTTGATGCCTATGACAAAATAAAGGCATTCGAGGAAGGAAAAAAAAAACTAGTGTTATGTAAATGACAGATAATTTGCATCTTTTCCAACATTGCAATTCTTTTTAGTGGAAAATGATCTTTTTGTTGATTCTGAGTTTTTGGAAAGGATTTGTGACCACCTA
Organism: Typopeltis vanoorti; assembly: GCF_054136105.1. NCBI lineage: Eukaryota > Metazoa > Arthropoda > Arachnida > Uropygi > Thelyphonidae > Typopeltis > Typopeltis vanoorti. The sequence continues at coordinate 54,870,092 of NC_143549.1, read as the reverse complement.
TAAACTCTGAAACAGAATTTTGAAACATTTTCCGAATAACTTTTATAAGAAATTTCTGTAGGTTTGAGATCTATTTCAAGCTTATAGTCATGAGAACGACCTTTCGTTATCGAAAAAAGAACAGTTAATTGAGCTTTCAAGTGACAGTGGGCTTTAAATGCAATTCCGTGATCTTGGTTTGCCTCGATTCTGGATCTTGTCTTCAGTGAGAAGTGAATTTCCCGAATTATCTGAAGAAGCACTGAAAAATCTTCATGCAGTTTTCTACAACCTATCTTTGTGAGAAAGGATTTTCATCGCGCCTTCAAATAAACACAAAATACAGAAATCGTCTTAGTGTGTGTGCCGAAGAATGGCGCACACACACTAAGACGATTGTGTGTGTGTGTGTGTTTGGATGGGGGAGCATTAATGGCTTTGGGATGTTCTGAGTGAAATTTTTGGGTATATTCAGGGGATGGTTTGGACAGGACAAGGGATATCATTCATGATGGAATCTATGGATGTCAATTCTGTATTCAGTATTATGATGAATGGAGTAAGATAACCTTTTTCTCTCGTCTCACAACGCACTTAGCGAATTGTGGGCAGATGAATGAATGAAAGTATCAGCGGGACGGCACTGATATTCCTCCCTCATTCGGCGCCCATGGCACCAACGGCACTAAAAATGTTGTGGGGCGAGCTTAATAAGTGTGGGCAGATGAATGGGAGTGTCAGCAGGACAGTGCTGATGTACCCATTCATTTGCCCACAGCAAATCAGAAACTGATACCTTTTTATTTGTTTAATAAAAATTAAAACTTTGTTCAGTGATGATACTTTTAATCGTTTTCTTCAAACTTAATTATGTTTCCATGTGCATTTGTAAATGTAATATGTATATGTTGTAAATGTTGGTAATCACCACATTTAAAAAAAATTACATAACTTAGTGGTCTGTAGAATTGTTTTAAGCATTTTACTGGTCCTTGGGCTTAGAAAGGTTGAAAAATGCTGCTCCAGACCATTCTCATGAGGAAGTAGAATATGCAGAATTCTTAAAACTGCAAGAAGAGATAGATATGAGAAAGAGAATCTTTGGAGATTTCAATTCCAAAGTTGGATGATTTTCAGATTTGTATGCAGATAGTAGGGCAAAATTTGAAATAGGTGAAATACTACTAAATTTTTGTAAAATGAATGGCTTGGTTATCACCAATACAATGTTTTATCACAGGAAAAACTATAAGTACACGTGGATCTCACCCAGTGAAGAAATCAAGAACTGTGTAGATTCCATATTAATTAATAAAAGATGGAGAAGCTAATTTCAAAATATACCCCCCCCCCCTCCAAGTAAGTAGACATGGATACAGACCATGAACTTCTTAAAGCCAAAATAAACATCAAATTTTCCAAGAAAATAGCACCCAAACCTAAAAAAATAATAGACATGAAGATACTTAAACCAGCATACAAGTATTAGTATGGAGAACTGATTACAGGAAAACTTTGAGCAAAAAAGAGAAGAAAACATAGGAAAGAAGAATTACTGGATACAGCATCAAAATCCTTGCTGCTGAATACACTTTTTGGGTTACTCCAAAAAGTGTGTAACAATGAATTGATGGCAGAAATTTTGAAACTAATAGAGAAGGAAGGGTGGATGAAAAGCTGTCAGTAAACTCAACAAAAATAGAAACAATCTGGACAAATCACTTCTTGCAATCATCAAAATTGCACAAATAAACCAAACAGAATCCAAACCAAAAATTCTAGAACAAATTATCATGGCAATAAAAGCACTGAAGAATGAAAAGGCACCTAGATCCCAAAAGAACTGTGGGGGGGGGGGGAGAAAGGACTATACAGTACCTGAACTATTTGTAGTTCATGCATTGTAATTTTTCTAATTTCAATTGTTCAATTGGAGAAATCCCTGATGACTAGAGATTGAGTAAAATCATCCCAATACATAATAAAGGAGAAAATGCAACAACTATAGACCCATATTATTGCTGAGCTATGGTAAGATTTTTATTATCACTAAAAACAGAATTTAAAAAGAGTATGAAGTAATGAAGAACAAATAATGGGATTCAGATATGGGGAAAAGGAGCTAGTGTGCAGTCTTCATTTTATAGAGGCTAGCAGATTTCACTTGAGAAAAGCGAAAAAAATCTTTACATGCTTTAGCAATTATGTGCAAGTCATTGATTCCGTAAGGTAGATAGAAACTGTATAATGAACACTGCATAAGAAAGGACTGAAACCATACCTAATCAGAAATTACTATAAACACACACACAGAAACCATAGTAAAATTCAGGAATATTGAAACAAGTAAAATCTCATCCCAAAAGGGAGTCATGCAAGGCTTTCCTCTCTTTCTACTTGTTCAACAATTTCCTAGGGGAAATTGCCTTGGCGTAACTGTCAGTGGAAGAAACATCACCTACAACATGCAGATATGTTCTGGCTAAACAAAAGTCATGGGAGGACTTTTGCAAGAACATAGAAAATAAATATCAAGAAGGTGGCAAAATATTCTGGAGGTTGTTGAAGAAGCTTAGGAATTGACGAAATCGAAGGCTTGAAATGTGGAAAGGCTGCAGGAGTAGATGATATTTGACCAGAAATGGTGAAGTATGGTGGTATAAAAGTTACAGTGGCTGCACTGCATAGTTCAGAATGCCTGGACAGAGGGACAAATTCCCGATGATTGGAGTAGAGCTCTCCTAGTACCCGTATATGAAAAGGGAAATAAAACTGAATGCAAGAATTACAGAGGTATATCCCTACTGAGTGTTCCTGGTATGATATATGCAAGTATACTTGAGAAACGGTTGAGAAGAATTGTGGAAGAACAAGCTGGATTTAGGTCAAATAGAGGCTGTCAGGATCAGATCTTCACTTTACGACAAATAGTGGAGAAATAATGGGAATATAACAAAGATCTGTATTTAAGTTTTGTCGATTTGGAAAAGGCATATGACAAGGTGCCAACAGAGAAGCGATTCAATATGCTACAGTTATATGGTGTCAATGGGGCATTATATCAAGCAATACTTAGTCTTTATTTGAGTTGTAAGTTGGCAATTAGAATTGAAGGAAGTACAGGAAGATGGTTTAATGTTAAATCTGGTGTGAGACAAGGATGTACATTATCCCCCTCTGTTATTCGTTATCTATATGGATCACATTATGAAGGAAAGTGGTATTGAACGTGATATCAAAATTGGAGATGTTAATGTCAGCTCTTTGCTTTATGCGGACAATGTTATACTTCTAAATAAATCCACTACAAGTCTACAAGATTCTCTGACTAAATTGAATAACTGTTGTAATAGATATGGTATGAAGGTCAGCAATAAAAAGACAATGAGAATAGGAAGAATCATTGAAAATTTCAACTGTGGAATGGAGAACCTGTGGAACAAGTAAAACATTTCAGCTATTTAGGCACGATTTTTAGTGAAGATGGTAAATTAAATATAGAAATAGACAACAAAATCAACAAAGCTGGTATAGTAGGAAGTCAATTGAATAAATTCCTATGGAATAAGGGGAAAATTAGTCGGAACACTAAATTAGCTGTATACAAGACAGTGTTCAAACCAGTTTTAACTTATTGATCTGAGAGCTGGGTCAGAAGTAAAACACTTGACCAAAGACTAGAGACCGCAGATATGAGAGTCCTGAGAAAGATTAGGGGAATGAACAGATGGCATCGATGGCAATATCATATTAAAAATGAGGATATTAGGAAAGAGCTTGACATTGTCAGCATCCAGGAATGCGTTAGCAAAGCTAATCTCAGGTGGTATGGTCACTTAAACAGAATGGGCGAGGAAAAGCAAAACAAGTGTTCTCTGCCAGGTTGGCAGGAAAACAACTTAGAGGAAGACCAAGATATAGGTGGATTGATACGGTACAAAGTGCCTTAGACGATAGAAATGTAAGATCTGATAATGTTGGAATCTTGACAAGGAACAGACCGATTTGGAGGAAAATTGTAGATAGGAAGTTAGTAATGATGTAAATTTTTCATGTTGTACTATCATATCCTGTACACCCCTTGAGGGTACATGGCAGGAAATTGATGATGATGGTTCTATAATTTGTCTCATCAGTACAACTTGCAGATAAATCTTGATGAACAAATTATGTAATAGACAGTGAAAATATGTCCATGTCACAATAAATGATAAAATAACAAGTGGACAGTTTAAGTTATCTTGAATCATTAATCATTGAAGACATAACTTATATGAGAACATCAAGCACTGAATAAGTCTCGGATATTCAGGAATGAACAAGTTAAATAAAATATGGAGAAACAAATTAGTCATACTCCTCAACTCAGTGATCCTTCCAGCAGTACTGTAGAGAGTAGAGACCTGGCTACCAAGCAAAAAGACAGATTGAACAGTTTTTGAATCCAAGTGCTTAAGAAGAATCAACAGCACAAAGTAGACTGAAGAAAAAAAGACGAATGATAATGTAAGGGAAGAGTTGGGTTGCAGTGGTTTGGCACATAGCCAGGATGCACCAAGAAAGACTGCCTTATGTCCTTTATGGAAGTGGGGGAGAGAGAGAGACCGAGAAAAGGGTGATATGAAGCCTTGTAGATTTACTTAGGCTTGACCTCAATAGTGGACAGAACCCATTATGTACGGATTAGAATGATGACGAAAAAAATTATATTCTTTTAATCCTTATCTAAGCATGAGAAAATGCTTAGGTAAATGATTAATTTTAGTATCCATTCATACAAGTCAGGATTTTTCTGACAAAATAAATAAATAAAAAATCATAATGATGAGAAGCTGTTCTTGGTAAGATGGGAGGTACTTTACTTCGAACATCTCATCAGGATTTTGAGGAGGAAGGATGAGGATGCATTTGTTCAGCCATATCATTGGATGCAACATGGGAGGGCAGTTTTATAATGTGGATTCCACCTACCAAAGATTATAAACCTTTCGGTAGTGTGAGTAGGCTTAATGGTCAGATTATCTAGAGACTAAACATGGATCTTTTCAAGATATTTCAGACTTTCAATAAGCAGTTTGACAGCATTGCACTTAATTGATTCCCTAAAGACATTCTCAAACATCCATGTCTGCAGTGGGAATCAAACCCATAGCTTCTTGATTGAAGAATGGTTACTCAGTCATTCAGCAAGTTGCATTTAAATTATCTTGACAAAAGACCACAAGGCTTATGTGCTAGCTGAAGGCAGAGGGCTAAAGTTTTCTGCAAACTTGGTATTTCAAAGTTGGATTTTGATTGCTGATAGTTATCTTAGTAGCTGAAAAGCTTAGTATGTGAAACTTTAGTGTTGGTCTCATGAACAAAAAAAATCTTGACCACTTAATGTTTTTTAAATGTTGCTCTCCACACTCATTGGATAGTAGTTGAGGATCTTGAATGAGGGATGAAGGCCTACACTTCATTGAGAATTATGTGAGGAGGACATTGTTTGGATCAATAGAAATAATTATCCTAAATCAGGAGTAAAAATTATGGAGAAGGCACAAGATAGAGTAGTAGCCAGTTTCCATAGAAAAGTAAATTTGGATGAGCATTACCAATAGCTTGGTAATGCTCATCCAAAGTTCTTCAATGAGACTGGATATCAGTCTCCTTGAAGAACTAGTGAAGAGAAGGTGGGATATTGGGAGAATGGTCTAAGAATCTATTGTACTCATGTTAGAAGCTTAATGGAATAAAACAGCATTATCTCTATGAGCTTGATCACCATAATAGAAGAAAATAAACCAATTTGAATTCAAGTTCCCCAAGGAAGATGATTTTATTTATTTTGTTTTATTTTGTACTGAAGTTAATAACTTCAAAGATCAAATGTCTGAATGGTCATCACAAGTTGGAGAGTGAATAGAAGAAAATTTTCAGTGAAAACAGATCAGAATGAGGGATTCTGAATTTCCTAATGAAAGCTTCACTCTTGTGACAGGAGTAATCATGTAGAATAGTTTGGAAAGTTGAGATGGACAGCTTTTCTGGCTCTTTTTCATTACCATGCACAAAACGTTCAAGAAACTATACCTCATCAGACCATGTGTAGGAAAACCATTGAATCATTAAAATTAACAGTTAGAATTTTTTTAATGTCTTGTGCGTCCCTTTGACAAAAGGTTTAAACTTATAGTACATAAAGTATTGTGAGTAGGATAAGAATTTTTTCTTTTTCTTAATTTTGTACTTTTTAATATTTTTACATAATCTGGAAAATCTGCTCTAGAGACCAAAAATTGAACTTTTTCAAGCCACTTCTGGTCTTCAATAAGTAGGGCAGTGGACTCATACTATGCAATGAAATTTGTCTTCCACCTAAAAATTGGTAGTGCACGTTGAAGTTGATGTTATAAATGTTGAAATTAATATTGAAAGGAATGTGAATGAATGGGGTTTAATTATTTATAATGCCTCTTAGTTAACACATTAATTAAGAACATGCAATGACCCACAGATCTTCCCCTCTCCACATACAGATAAATAGCATTCATTCTCTAGGAACACTTGCTAAAAATTCATTCTGAGTGTAAAACTATATAATTCTCACAATAGTTTTATTTTCCTTTTTATTAATGGCTATTGTGGGAGCTCCTTCAGTCTTTTGACAATACCTTCCGAATTATGTAGTACAGCCACTGGAAAGCATCTCCATATTTTTGAGCACCTTCTGGTTGAATATTAGCTATTCTGTTTTCTTTCGTATAAGATTTCTGATGGTTTTTTATACTTTAAATATTTATGCATATGCGATTGCTTTAGCCTCCATAACTTATTTGGTATTGATGATGCCATTCAATTTGACAGACCCAAATTCGAATCCCACTTGTGATGTGAGAACCCTTTATCAGGGCTCTTCAACTGAAGGTGAGTTGTCTTATTTCATACAGAGGTGGAAGGGGGTTTACCTCTAGGAAAGCCTAGTTTGCATCCTACAAAACAAGCTTAAAACCATCTTGGACATCTACAATTTAGGCTGTTGAATTCTATCTAGTGCCTTCTATCATAAATAAGCAAGTTTCTAAAAAGCAGAGATTCTTGGTCATGAGAAACCATTGAGCCTAACATGAAAAGGGAGGTGAGATGGATGATTTCATTTTTCTTTTATTGTTTCTCATTTAATCTTTGAAATTATTTACTCTAGACATCCAAAACATCTAGTAATCCTAGATATTCTTGATGTCACTTTATCATCTGTGGTTACTTTCCATTTCTAAGATTTTTCAGCAGCATTCTAGAATAGTTTCTTCATATTTATTTTTATATTCTTAGTCTTCTGATTACCTTTTGTTTAGCTTTTAAACATAGCTTAGCTTACATTTTTCTTTTGATGGTGTACTCATTTTTATCCTGATCAAAATTAAATGATCACTTGCTGTTTTAAAATTCTCAGCATGTTTTTTTCACTATTTGATGCAATATGTAAACAACTGACACTCTCTTGATTATCAATCAGAATACAGAATGACAAGGAATATAATTTTGTTCTTAATATACCCTGTCAAAATAATTGTATAATTAAGCTCATGTTGTGGGCAGAACAAGTGCTTCCATTGAAATCAGATAAGTGAGGAGGAGGAATTTTGTTTGTTTCAGGATATATTAGAAACTAATAATTAAGGGAAATTCTATATTTGGTTGGTTGATTTAAACTAACCATTAATAAAAAGCACCTGTACATATTGGTAGCTTAACACCAGAATGGAAATGACCCTATGTCGTGAAAAACGTTTTCCCCAAACGACATCATGCTGCACAGCTGCAAGCAAAATGGTTTTTATTGTAACATTAAACATAGCATATTGATCCTATGCACTGTTTAGTGTACTTTCATATAACTGGAATCTATGAAACTGTTTAGTGCACAGATGCAAGCCAAGTGTGTGTGTGTGTGGGGGGGGGGTTATTGTAGCACTAAATTAAGTACAGTTTCCTAGCAAACTAAATATTACTTTAGTAAATACAGAAACAAATAGATTTTCAAAATCAAATTATTTTTTTTATGACTTGAAATAAGATAACATCACATTTCAGATTTTCTTTACCATTAAGATGGTTTACAAATACTGTATGGTGCAGAAAAAAACAGTAAACTGCAACAATCCCTTCAGTACATGCATTATGAGATGCCCATTTCGAGCACATAATCAACTGTCATTAATACTTTATTCAACCAAGGTTTCACCAATGGACGTGCATGTCATGTGTAAACATATTTCTTTGTTAATAAACCTGTTTACAACATTATATGTTATGGCATAGTCATTCAGTACTTTTTTTTTCTTTGCACCATATTGCATTATTTTAGATATGTCTACTAAATTGAAATTGGCATCTCGTATATAACAATTTGTAAAAAAAAAAATATGCCTGATATGAATATCTTAAGTTTACAAGATACTATTACTACAAAGATAAATTAATCATGAAATATTTGAGATAATAATGCAACTAATTGACAGTAACATGAACATCAGGCTACAGTTTAACATCAACAGTGGTGGATTAAGGATAGTTGGTGCCCCTAGGCAAATTATATTTGGGGTCCTCCAAAAAATAATAATAATAAAAAAAGAATAAAAAAAATAATAAAAGTTAGGTGGCAAATAAATGAAATTTTGTACTTTTGAATTTTTTGAACTGGATTTTTTTGCCTGTTAAAGGATGATAAATAATGAAACTTTTTATTTTTGAATTTTTTTATCTGTTTTTTCCTTACAATTTTACAAAGTTTTTTTTTTTTTTACTTGCACTACACTCAAATAATGAAAACACAAAAAGTCACACTAAAAAGTTATTTTTGAAACAAACACCTCACTCTTACACGATTCAATAACAAATGAAGTTAAGGAGCAACCAGGCAAAACTTCTTATCTCGGCAATGCAATCAGTTTTCGTGACCTCGAAGCTGTCAACAACGTGCACTGACATTGGTATGCGGTTTAATTTAAAGAGTAGATAGTGCACGCTGTTCAAAATAAAAAAAAAAATACGAAGCTTGTCAACTAGTGCTGACATTGGTATTGTGGCATTATTTAAAGCGCAGATAGTGTGCACTGTTCAAAATACATATCAAAATGTAATAATTTGTTTTGAAAAAATTTTCGCCTAAAATAATTAAGATTTTTATGATGTTTACTGAAAACATTAATCTATTTTATAAAACACTATAGGAAAATGTCTTGACTTGGGGGTCCCCCAAAGCTTGAGGCCCCCAGGCACATGCTTCATTACCTTAATGGGTAATCCGCCACTGAACATCAAAGCAGTTTATTCAAACAAGGAAGTATACTTCACAAAATTATCAACATTTAAATTATTACAACATGAATTACTGTTTATCTCTACTCAGTCCCATGTTTGGTACTGATTTATGGATGTTTTTGCCATCCAGACTTTTTCTCGTCTATTTGATAAGATTAACAGCATTCATTAATGTATCAAATTCACATTGCAACCTAAATGATAACTCTTTACCTTATCTGTATGGTCTCATATGCTGTTTTCTGGTGAATTTGAGTTTGTCCATTTTATGAAAATATATTCATGTGGCCTTCTATCATCCATCTAGTCAGAAGTTTGTCATTATTTAAACCCTTACAAATCGAGGCTATCTTTTCTGATGTGGAATGATAACACTTCACTGAAATTGGTCAGATATGAAATTTATCTATTTAAATATATTTTTATTATTAATCAAATACTTAATGATTATCTGCATTCTGATTTGTCAAAATAGGATGAGTTTTCGTTGTTAAAATATCTCTGAAAAATTTGCTCATGTTTTAAAAATTTTACTCCCTCTTCATTCGAATTTCTCTCTTTAGATTTTGAACTAGACAGGAGGAGAAAAAAATATTCCATGCTCATATAGCATCACCTACTAGCCAAAGTAAAGTGTTTAGTTGAGTTGAGATGAAACATGAAGAACATATGAATTGCATGTCTCCCAATCTGTACATACTAAGAACTGCTTCCATCAACTCTTGGTATGTCTGCATTAGGAGACCATGGTATTAATACAGATATTAAGTGTGTAAAATTTAAAGATTTTTATAATTGAACTTTAAAATGTTTATTTGTACTTTTATATTTAATATTAAATACTTCTTCATTTTACTTATTTCAATTGATTATCTTAAATTGTTTAGTCGTAACAAGTTAATCTCGTTGCTTGAAATAGTCAAATAGTCTATTATTGTTAATCCCTTCAGTCTATCAATTTAATCCCCCGCCTCTCAAGGTTGCAACTATGCTACTTCACCTGTACGTAATTATAGAACTTAGGAAATGCCTCTGGCTGGAGCCAATTCCTTTATCTAAACAGCTGGCTTTTTCTTACTCTGATTTCTGAAAATTTATTTTTATTGACGATCGCCGTCAGAAATCACAGAGAGGACTTGTATATCCTTCCTAAGGAGAAAATACTCGGCAAAACACGGAAATATCTCTAAGTCAAGCAATGCAAAAATCTACTATTCGTCAGTCGTGACTACTTTAACTCTTAAGGTCACACAGGTTCTGTCTTTTTATGAGAAGTGCATTGGTCAGCCAGAATCAGGCAAGTTATTTGACAAACAAAACAATTTATTCATGCTAAATTAGGTACATATAAAATTAATACTACTCATTCAAGACAATTCTCAGGCTCCAAGTTTCTCAGCAGTTTTAACATAGAAATACTAAAAATCCATGTGTCTGGCTTTCCACTTGATTAATTAAACAATTCTACCTTAAGCCAAATGACTATTACAATAATTACTCTCACATACGTATCAGACACGGGAACAGACTTGTACACTTTGCATTAATTTAACTCAGACTATAAAGATTATTAAGCATACTAAATCTCTCGTATATATCAACATTAACTAATTTCTCTGCTAACTACTTTGCAATTGCTATAACAAGCGACCTTCTGTCTTTACTGTGGCTCTTAAAGTTGACAAACAAAAAAATCAGCAATCTTTGACATGAATTTCACACCTAGGAAAGTCCTACACAAATGTCTTATTTGCTAATTAGTCATCCAGTTCCGTATACTAGATCCTTGAGATCGTTGACACTTTCTTCCACTTTCCAGTAATATTCACTCACTGGCACTTTTTGTGACATCGATGATACTTTCAAACAGAGTTCATCAGGAACTTGAGCGACGGAAATTCTGAAACAGTCCGTCTTTACTGCTAAAACGAATCTCCTATCATCCTCGGCTTTCTGTCGACGGAATGTAGATCCCTGTCCATATTACTGCATGACACACTAGAACTTCTTGTAGTGAGAGCCGGAACTGAAAAAGGGCCTCTTTTCCATCGATCCTTCCCCTTTTATTCTGCTCGGCCGACTTGGAACTCCTATCGTTTCAATCGCCTAGATTTTCTTGGGGGGGGGGGTTCCAGTCACCCTGAGTTTGCTGAGTTAAGGCAGGAAACCCTGTACTTCGTTGACCTTCACGAGTAGCGAGTCTCAAGTCTTACATTCTTAATCCCATTTGAGTCATTTCTTTGTTTTACAATTTTAGTGGTTACATAATTTAACAACTCATTCTAATATATTTCATAAACATAAAAGAAAAAATTTGTTAATTAAACATTCGTCTTTACTGCTAAAACGAATCTCCTATCACCATCGGCTTTCTGTCGGCAGAATAATTTACCATATGACATAATACACTATTGAAAGAATGCTATTTAACTACAAGTATTTTGTATAGATTTTCATTCTCCAGTAAAATCAGTATATAAGGATTTTGTACAAAAAATCCTACTACTACTAATTCATTAAAATTTTCAAGATTATTCAAAGAATTATTCAATACTCTTGGTATAATCTCCATGATTGTACCAAGAGTATTGCTCAAGAACTAATACCTATGTTATATTGTCTACACTTTTATTCTTACCTGACATCTGTCCCAATACATGGAAGAAGCCCATGTTCAACCCATTCCAGAAAAAGGAAGATAAATCTGCTGTCAAACTACTGACCCATCATCTTCACCTCAATCCACTCTAGAATAATGATCATTAAAAGTTAGCTGCTCCACTACCTAGAGGCCTTCCAGTTAACTGGCAACCACCATTATTGATTCCACTACTGTAGATGCTTAGCATCTATTGCACTGCTATCTATTCCACACTTACCAGGAAACCTGTAGAGGCATTTTCAGAGTGCTTAATTGAGTTTAGCATAGAAATTGCTCACTGAATTTGCTTTTCTATCCTTGGGTCTGTCTTCCATCCTTTGTAATTGTTGAAGCCATGGTAGATGGTTTCCTCTGAGTTTCTCTACCAGTGCATTCAGACTAGTTTCTATTGTCTTCATTCTTTTCCTTATATGTGAATGATTTCTCACTGACCAGTAATCCTATCCAGTTTTGCTGATGATATAAACTCCATATCTCTTACTCATTTGCCAAACCCAGTGCACAGAACATACCAAGATTCCTGATCTAGTGATTTAAAAACAGATCTTCATAGCATTTATCACTTGGATAAGGATAACCCAGTCACCCTCAGTGCTACCAAAATGCAGTTTTGTCTGTCCTATCTTTCTCTCTCTTATACAAAAAAAAAAAAAAAAAAAAAAAAAAAGATCTGTTTACCTTTCTTTATGGATCAAATCTCTCATGAATTGATATTTATGTTTAGACTGTCTTTGTGTAAACACCATAGCACTCTTTCTCTCAACCTATAAGCATCATTCTCTGCTCAAGATCCACTTGTATTTGTCCATTTAGTTGCTAATTGTGCAACTAAATGGACCTTAGTGTGTTTACTAAGGTCCATTTAGTAAACTCCAACATTATCAGATCTTATATTTCTATCGTCTAAAGCACTTCGTACCGTATCAATCCACCTATATCTTGGTCTTCCTCTGGGTCGTTTTGCTGCCAAGCTGGCAGCGAACACTTGTTTTGCTAATCTTTCTTCGCCCATTCTGTTTAAGTGACCATACCACCTGAGATTAGCTCTGCTAATGCATTCCTGGATGCTGACAATGTCAAGTTCTTTCCTAATATCCTCGTTTTTAATATGATACTGACATTGATGCCATCTGTTCATGCCTATAATCTTTCTCAGGACTCTCATATCTGTGGTCTCTAGTCTTTAGTCAAGTGTTTTACTTCTGATCCAGCTCTCAGATCCATAAGTTAAAACTGGTTTGAACACTGTCTTGTATACAGCTAATTTAGCGTTCCGACTAATTTCTCTCTTATTCCATATGAATTTATTCAATTGACTTCCCACCATACCAGCTTTGCTGATTCTGTTGTCTATTTCTATATTTAATTTACCATCTTCAGTAAAAATCATGCCTAAATAGCTGAAATGTTTTACTTGTTCCACAGGTTCTCCATTCACAACACAGTTGACATTTTCAATGATTCTGCCTATTTTCATTGTCTTTGTCTTTTTATTGCTGACCTTCATACCATATCTATTACAACAGCTATTCAATTTAGTCAGAGAATCTTGCAGACTTGTAGCGGATTTATTTAGAAGTATAACATCATCCGCATAAAGCAAAGAGCTGACATTAACATCTCCAATTTTGATATCATGTTTAATACCACTTTCTTTCATAATGTGATCCATATAGATAATGAATAACAGAGGGGATAATGTACATCCTTGTCTCACACCAGATTTAACATTAAACCATTTTCCTGTACTTCCTTCAATTCTAACTGCTGACTTACAACTCAAATAAAGACTAAGTATTGCTTGATATAATGCCCCATTGACACCATATAACTGCAGCGTATTGAATATCTTCTCTCTTGGCACCTTGTCATATGCCTTTTCCAAATCGACAAATCTTTGTCGATTGGGAAAAGGCATATACAGATCTTTGTTATATTCCCATGCTTTCTCGACTATTTGTCGTAAAGTGAAGATCTGATCCTGACAGCCTCTATTTGGCCTGAATCCAGCTTGTTCTTCACCAAGCTTTTCTTTCACAAATCTTCTCAACCGTTTCTCAAGTATACTTGCATAGATCTTGCCAGGAACACTCAGTAGGGAAATACCTCTGTAATTCCCACATGCATTTTTATTTCCCTTTTTATATATGGGTACTATGAGAGCTCTACTCCAATCATCAGGAATTCGTCCCTCTGTCCAGGCTTTCTGAACTATGCAGTGCAGCCACTGTAAGACTCTTACACCACCATACTTCAGCATTTCTGGTCGAATATCATCTACTCCTGCTGCCTTTCCACATTTCAAGCCTTTGATGGCTTTTTCTACTTCGAGTATGGATATGTATTCCTGACTGCATGCCTGGCCAGTGTTTTTTACCACTGTGCTGTCATCACTGCTTGTTTCATTTAGCAGTTTTTCAAAGTAATTACTCCATACTTCAAGGATATCTTTTTCTCCTGTTTTCATGTCACCTTTATCATCTCTAACTCCTTTTACAGCGCTCTTTCCTCCATTCCTAAGCTTCTTCAACAACCTCCAGAATATTTTGCCACCTTCTTGATATTTATTTTCTATATTCTTGCCAAAGTCCTCCCATGACTTTTGTTTAGCTAGTTTTACACACTGTTTAGCTTTCTTACATTTGTCTCTGTATTCTGTAAGAGTAAAAGCTAACTTATTTGCCAGGAACTTTTGATATGCTTTCTTCTTTTCCTTCACTGCCTCTTTAACTTCCTGTGTCCACCAGGGAGTTCTGATTTTTTTATCCTTACACACAACCTCACCACATGCCTCTATGGCAGAATCAAGCAATGTTTTCTTCAGAGTTTGCCACTGAATCTCCAAGGTTTGATTCATGTTCTCAAACTCTTTCATTTTCTTTTCAATAATCTTTGTGTATTTTAGTCTACAGTTCACATCTGAGAGCTGCTCAACTTTTATTCGCTTTAAAACTTTCTTACATGTTATTCTTTTCAATATGAAATTCAATTTTATCCTGCTCAAGACTAAATAGTGATCACTTCCAATTTCAAATCCTCTGTACACTCTGGTGTCCTGCACCAGGGAGAACACATCACTATCAACAATAACATAGTCAATGAGACTTTTCTTATTCCTTGCCTCTTCTCTCCATGTGAATTTGTGCACATTTTTATGTTGGAACATGGTGTTAGTAATAACCAGTCCATGTCCTGAGCAGAAATCCAACAGATATTTGCCATTATTATTAGCTTTGGTCTTTTCTCCAAATTTTCCCAAAATAATTTTGTATATCTCACAATCATTTCCTACTCTGCTATTTAGATCCCCAACAAGGACCAGCTTTTCCTTTATCATTGTGTCAGTTGCTTTTTCTAAAGCCTCAAAAAATTCCTCCACTTCTATCCTAGTAGAACCTTCTGTGGGACCATAGGCACAAATAAGTCTCATTGTCCAGTTCCCCATTCTCATATTTGCCCACATTACTCTACTCGAGACTGACTGCCATTCAAGAAGATTAGCCTCGTATTTTGTGTTGAATACTATGGCTACTCCTTCTTTTCCTTGATTGTCATTGCCTGAATATAACATTTTGTATTTATTGCTCAGAAAGATCTCACCAGTTTTGGTCTTTTTTGTTTCAGTCACCCCTATTATGTCGATCTGGTACTTATCTAATTCCTCAGCTAGCTCCATTTCTTTGCCATTCAGGCTTCTTACGTTGTACCGATGTTTAACTCTGGTGATGTTGAGTTGGGGTTTATTTTCAGATTTGTTCCAGTAGCCGACTTTTCGCTGTTCACCCTGGTTCCCTTGCAAAAACAACAGGGGCCTTGTTTAACCGGGCGACGCCTCAGCCGGCATAAAATTTTGTCATGTTGTACCATCATTCTATATTTTGGTTTAACCAATAAGAATACAATTTGGTCGGCTAAATCCCAAATTGCCAGCCTATCCTCGTCTGTTCAGTATCCAAGTAGATACCCAACAGGGTGCACCACGAGAAGGTGAGGATTGGACATTAGGTCAGAAGCCCTGGTCGGTTCTCCGCATTCCTTTAAAGGCTATGTGGAGGTCTCCTCTTAGTTATACAGCTTTGACCTTTAAGCACCTCCCATTCCAAGAGTTTTCTCCTTTTATTAGTGTATAAATGTAACAGTGTAGTAAAGACCCATTAGTCATGCTTGCACGGTTGTAGCCTACAAACAGCGGTGGCTCGTGGCTTGAAATCGTGGGGTGCTGCAACTTTCAAAATATACATACACACTGTAAGTATAGTGTATGCATGTTTGGATAAAATATCAAAATTATGGTAAAAATTAAAAAAAAATTAAACATGAAAAAATATTGTTTATTATCGATAAAATTTTACAGTTTAGTATAATTCAAAATCACTTAAAAATAAAATCCATTAATTAAAGGAATGGATTTACAATTTTTGGGCATTACAATTAAATCCTTTAATTGTAAGGTCCAAATATTTAAAGAGACTAGTAAACATGATAAGCATTACAAATGGGGCAAGCTGCATATAAACAACAGTGGAACTGCACAACAGACAGTGGCACGTTGCGCTAGTAGCTCGCATCTCACTATGATGTGCACGTAGAAATATGACACTGTAATAAACGGTGCTGCTAGCATTCTTCGCCGTCCTAAGTGCTACAAGATGGATTTTTATTATTTTATACAATATAAAAGTATTGTATAGGATTGTTGATGATAAAATTAAATATTACTTATTTAATTTTTCTCGATAATAAATTAATAAATATATTTATATATCGAGAAAAATTGGGGGTGCTGCAGTTCCACAGTGCCTATGCATGAGCTGCCCCTGCCTACAAAAGAAGCACTTGGTAATGTTTCCTCAGTATTGGAATGTCATCAGGCAACTTAAGTTACCGGGAAGGAATATTGGTAGGAATCCTATGCCCAGTATCCTATGTATACTGAGAACCTATTAATCATAGGTTCTCAGTATACAGAGTGAAGTCTTATTTGCTAAGAAAGGATGTTGTTCGATTCTGTGAAGTGAATTTTAATTATAGAATAAATTGGTATAGCTTGACTAAAATTTCATTGATCTGATGATTCAGAATGGGAAATCCATATTCCATGTAGCAGTTGACATATTATAGCCATAAAGGAATGTGGATTTGATGGATATACATCACCCTTCCCCGTCTTCTCCATAAAATACTAACCAAATGTGCCTTCAGTTATATTGTAATAGTACTACACAGTCCAGTCTTCATTGTGTTAGACTAAATGCAACTTCATATAACTAAATGTATAATGCATTTATCAAGTGTGTTAAGTATTATTCACTTATATCACTTAATTCTTTAAACTATACGTATTCAGTATGATTAATTCATTATTGGTTAGGCTTTCTCTGAATTGAATATGAAGCTCCCCATTACTAAATTAAAAATTGCCAAGAGGATATATAAAAATTATTGTGAATCAAAAAGTAAACCACGAGTCATGAATGTAACATTTAATTAATTAAAAAGACCTTTAGTCTAGGATGTGAAGAACTTAAGGACTTTTCAGTGAATGTGAGTTATCTGGTCTCGTACGAAGGTGGAAAAGTTTTTTGGAAATTAATTTTGTATTCTGCCGAACAAATTGACCAGAAGAGCAGATGCAATTCTGGCTTAAATAGCTTTAGTGCTTTGGTTACAACTCCAAAATTTAACCTTGAAACCCAAAACGACATTTATTTTCTGTATTCTAATAGCTGATAAAAACCAAATAAAAACTGAAACAGCATAATTCATTTGGTATAATCAGTTTATCCTACCCTTTAAAATGATTGTAATAAACATGCAACTATCAATTCATTGGTGTGTATGAAAATTACTTTGTGCATCTACAATAACAAATAGTATGCTTTTTTATTACAGTCATTTTAGCTTAAAATGAGAAACAGTAAATGCATATATAAAAAAAGTACTTTCCTATAGTACATTTTCAGTGCAGAGATGGGCTAATAGGTGATTTGGTAATCTTGCTCTAGAGACCAAACATTACTTTTTTAAGTCACTTCCATTCTATAAACAGATTGAGTCATGTTGGATAATGAGATTAATCTACTCTATTTCCCCCCCCCCCCCTTTTTTTTTTTTAAATCTCGTAGTGAAAAAGAAAGCTCTGTAGGATGTGTATGATACATACATACATTATGGTAAAAATTATAAGACCCAAGTTTAGTGAAATCTCATCAGCATGGGTGAAGGCCTCTGATGTTCAGCTATTGTAATGCGAGAAATCATATTTCTTATAGACAAATAGCAAAATTTGTTCTTATGCTAGAATAGAAGTTGATGAAAATAGTAATTTGTCCAGTATAATGTTTTTTATTAGCAATTTCCCAATAAGTACTCAAGGGGTGTTCAAGCTATTATGGCATTTATATTATTATTCATCTCCTATAAATAACTTCCCCCCAAATTAATCTATTACTTGTCAGCACTCTAATATTGCCATATCTAACATTTTATTGTTCTAAAGTACAATAAAATTTTGATTGAATCAATCCACCTAGACCTTGGTTTTCCTTCTGGGTCTTTTTCCTACTGTTTTGGTGTCAAACACGTTTTGCTAACCTTTCCTCACCCATTCTATTTAAGTGGCCATACAACCTTAGATTATCTCTAATTACACATTCTCGAATACTAACAATGTCAAGTTCCTTTCTAATGTCTTCATTTTGACTATGATTCTGCCAGTGATTCCATCAGTTCATGTCATGAAGTGACTTCACATGCGAACTTTGTTTGCTTACACTTGAAGAATGGATGAAACCAAGAATATGATTTCTTGGCATCTTTAATTTATAGTTTAACTAAGTGAAAAAATCTCAACATTGAGATGTGTTGTAGTCTCTCTAAATGCACATCCAGATCTATGTGAAGTATGTATATTATGCCTAAAATGGGCTATATAAGGCTTGATAAGAAGGGCATTTATACTACTGACCAGATCTATATACTCCAATCTAGGCAACATTTTTGTTCCTTCATGTACCAAAAGATGTTGAGACAGAATCCTCTCCAAGCCACTGAAAGGCTTCCCATTAGCTACCAGATATAGATGCCTTTCCCATTTCTTCTTTTCCAGAAAATTAGAAATAATATACATTCCATTATCAAAAGTTCAGCATAGTGTTTTAATTCTCACTGAGTCAAAGGAATTCTCTAAAGGCAGCTTGAAGTAAAAGGTGAAGATGAATTTTGGAGTTTATTTAACTTTAGATATTTTAAGTGAGGAACCATCCATCTCAGTGCAGGAATTCCTAATCCACCAGATTTAGTAGCCACTGGAACATCATGTGGTAGTCAAGATCTAACTGCTTGATGTTAGATCAGGATGATCAAAGTTGGTTTTCCCAATGCTAAAGAATGTATTAATTTAGGTAGCACAAATTGGTATAATAATGCAATGCATTGCTGATGTTTCGATGGAGGTTTACAAACTTATCCAGAAATACTGAAAGTTGACTTGACTAAGGTCATCATCCAGAAGATGAAAACATTCATCTCAAGTACTGTCATCCAAAATATCAATAGGGTTTTAGGGTAGTTGAAAACAATAAAGATGTAATCCTGGACTTTCATTTTCCAATCAAGTCCTGATGATATCAGGGTGAAAAAGATTTTTTCTTCATTGATAGCATAGGCTCTGGCAGTAAAATATTGAGGAGCATAGTCTAAATCCTGAAAACACAGTAACAAGTATCAAATCATCTGCAGGTGCCATTGTTTGTTTTTATTTGTCATTCTTTCAAATTAAAACTGGTATACAGTGGCATAGATGAAAGAAAGCTATCAGTAACTGTTAAAGATAAATGATAAAGGATCTCCTTGTGTAATAAATGACTTACTATATAACTCAGAAATATAATCTTTAAAAAGAAAAGGATAATTAATCTTTGAAAGTGCTACAAGAATAGCAGAATGGGTGATACTATCAAAAGCTTTCTGTAAATCCAACAAAGTAATCATAATTGGAACTCACAATCAACATCTGAACAGAAGAATTTTCTGGAAAGGTAGCTTTAATTTTTAATTGTTCAATCATATAATAAAGACAATTTGAATGCAGTTGAGGGCAATCAAAGCTCTATTAAGCTGAAATATGGGTGGTGAAAGAGAGAATACTTGACTCCAAAACGCTGCAGCATCTGGAAACTGGTTGGAAGTTGATTATTAATTTCTTCTTCCAATATTAATCTTGCCAGCACACCTCTATTTCACCTATATATATCCTGCATACAAGTATATTCTCTTTTCTTTTTATGGGAGAATACCTTGATGCTCTCCATAGGATTAACCTGTCCAGTACTTGCTGGAAAATGCCATTGTTGACAAGACTTGTTTAATATAATTATTTACAAAGAGAACAACAAAATTCTTATTAAATAAAGCTTAATAATAAATTAAATATTTCTAAATAATATTATGTTGGCACCTCCACTGAGTCCAAAAACTCATCTCCTGAAGCCCGATCTATCACAACTCTCCTTGACCCATTTACAGACAAAGCACTCACAACTGATTGGTAACCCATTCCACTCATTCACAACTTTTCAAGGAAAAAATCTAGTCCTCGCACCCCTGCCAACCACACCTTTATTGAACTTCCAGAAATGACTCCTTGTTCTGGTCCCTCTAGCCAAGTGCTGAAACATTTCCTCCATCTATCCTATAAACCCTTTAAGCACTTAAACGTCTCTATCATATCCCCTCATTTTCATTTCTCAGGGAACATTCCACATCCCACTCATAATCTTGGTCATGCCTCTGAATCCTCTCCACTGCTTCCTCATCTCCAAGAAACCAAGGAGACTAGACTTGAGCAAAGTAATCCAGATGTGGGCTTAAAAAGGCCTTATAAAGGAGTAATAACTTCCTTATCTCTACATGTTAATGTGTTCTTCAATAGCCAAGTAATCTTATGGGCAGCCTTAGCAGTATGTCCTAACTTTAACTCTCAGTCTGCCACCACCCCTAAATCTGTATCTTCATCTCTTTCCTGGAGTACAGTGCCATCATTGTGATACAGCTTATAATCTATTTCATTCCAAAATGCATAACTTTACATTTCTCCACTGACTCCCATTATCTTTGCTTATACCGTCAGCCTATTTAAATCTATCCTGCAAGCTCTCTCACATCACCTTGATTAACTATTACCTAATTTCATATCATCAGCAAACAACTGAATATTTCCTTTCAGGTTTCCTGTATCATTTATGTGCAAATTAAACAGCAATGGTTCCAGCCTTGCGGCACACCACGAGTCACCTGTATTTGCTTCGATTCTGCCCCGCCATATACCACTTTTTGATATCTGTCCAGCCGCCACTCTTATCCACTTAACCAGTGTGATATTCATCCACGTTTGTTCTAATTTGCATAACAGAGTATTGTTTTATTATTACGTGACGCCTCCAGGAAGTCCAAGGACTCATCGTGGGAGGGCACTACTCTAATTCGCTAAATACATCTTATCCTCACCACTACTACTAAATTCTCCAACTATAACACTTACCATCAATGCCATCTATCTCCCATCATCACCAACAACATTTTTTTTTGTCTGTATGGGATGAAAAACTTGATTTTCTGGGAGAAAAACCCTGCTACCACTGTATGAGATCGGCTAACTCACCTTCGACTGAAAAAAGCCCATATAAGGATTCCCCTCATCAGGATGAGGATCAAACTCAGGTCTTTTCCTAACAGAGGGCCCAAAGTTCTGCTATTCTTCCAGGCAATGAGTATCATGTGGTATTCTATCATCCCTGTGTCATCATGTATATCCTTATGTGATTTATGATAGTTGGAGTGTAGTAGAAGTTTTTGTACAGACTGAAGCAAATAAAATTCTAAAGTTTCATTCTTCTTCTTCTGCAGCTTCTCCCACTTAAGTGGGGTCACTGTTTGTTATGAGTCTCCTCCACACCTTCCTGTCTTGGGCTGTCACCACATCCAAGTTCTTCAAGTCCTCTTCTACCAGCTCCCTCCATCTCTTCTTTGGCCGCCCACGCTTCCGCCTTCCTTGCACATCCATCTGCATGACCCTTCTTCCCACATATTCGTCCTCCCTCCTCATCACATGACCAAACCATCTCAACCTTGCCTCCTGTATTTTCGCTCCTAAGTTCGTAACTTTCACTGTTCCCCTGACATAGTCATTTCTCAGATGATCCTTTCTGGTCACACCGCACATCCACCTAAGCATTTTCATCTCTGCTACTTCCATCCTGCTAATGTTATTTTTCCTCAGGGCCAAAGTTTCTATAGCATATGTCATAGCTGGCCTCACTACTGTCCTATAAATTTTGCCTTTCAGATTGATCGGCACCCTCTTATCGCATAACACTCCAGCCATCTCCCTCCAGTTCCTCCAACCTGGTTGTATCCTGCATCCCACTTCCTTCTCAGCTCCTCCATCTTCTTCCACTGTTGAACCTAAGTATCTAAAGTCTCTCACCTTCCTGATGACATTTCCTTCCAGCTCCAGATCTATCTCCTGGCCACCGCCCACTGTGCAACACATATACTCTGTCTTACTTCTGCTCAGTCTCATACCTCTCTCTTCCAGTACTTTTCTCCATCTTTCCAGTTTAGTTTCCGCTTCTTCTCTTGAATCTACACACAGCAAGATGTCATCTGCATACATCATTGTCCAGGGTGCATCTTCTCTCACCTCCTCTGTTACCACCTCCATCACAACATTTTTGTACAGACTGAAGCAAATAAAATTCTAAAGTTTCATTCAAAAAAAAAAACGTATTTATAGAAGGTATGAATTTCTGATTGTTATTGAATTGATAAATAAAATCATCTAACATTCCCTTAACTGATGACTTATAACCTTCCACCTTTCATTGAAGGATCTGTAAGATAGAACAGATGAAAGAGGCATAACATATTGATGTTTCACTAACTGGCCCATTAATAATTTGACCTCCCTCGAAGCAAGAATTCACTCTTCTTCTTCTTCTGGGGGTCCATCTGCCTTTGGCCTGTCCTACAGAGATAAAAGAATTAGCATTGGCAGGATGTTTCAGTGATTGAACACATTCACATTGAACGATTTCATGCTTTTACAGGGGAGTAAAAGCATGAAAATTCACCTTGTTCACAGAAGTACAGCAGGTAGTTGATAAGGACAGTGACTGTGCTACTATCCTAAGCAAGGAATTTATAATGCACGTTTCCATTGTCTTCTTCGCCCGTAGTCCTAAATGAACCGTTGGGTCATTCATGACTGGTAGGTGATACTCTTTGCTAGCCTCCTCCAGTCGTCTTGGTCTCTTGTTCTTGATGTCAGTTGAGAAAGGGTTGAGAAAGTTTCCATTGTAGCAAGCAATAAATCTATCAGAAGTGCTAACCTTGATAGGAGAAAATGTGTACCATCGACTGGCTGAAGCCAGATAGTCTGCTCCACAAGAAAGGTGATATTCCAGCTTGGTAAGGATGGTATGGGGCAACTTCACAAGCCAAAAAATTATAAATATGTATATATGTATTGTATGACTATATATTGCTTTGCATAATGTTTCATTTACCACATATAACTAGCATTTTGGAAAGCTTTTCTCTAGGAAGGAACCTTATCATATGCCTTTTCCAGATCTACAAAACTTAATTACAGATCCTTGTCATTTTATTATTATTATTATTAGGAGAGAGAAAGAGAGACATCCAAAGAGTCAGGTACTCATCAAGGCAGGCCATATCTTTAGCACCAGTTATTATACCATACCTGTTCTTGAATTCATTCACATTACTTGGACACAACATCCAACGGCAATCCATTCTAGTAATGCACCACTGAGAGAAAATTCCAGCTCTCATCTCATTTTTCATGGCATTCATTCTCAACTTCCAAGGATGCCTTAGTGTCCTTTTCTCACCCTCCATACAATGAAAAATCCCATCTACTGAAATTCTGTATAACTCTTTTAGGAGTTTGTAAGTCTCAATCATATTACCCCTCTTTCTCCTGTTTCCTAGTGTCTGTAAATTTTCAGTTTTTTTATAATCACTATTCAGCAAACCTGATATCATTTTTGACACTCTCCACTGTATCAGAATGGAAACTAGGAGACCAGACCTGCCTGCTATACTCCAGTGAGGTCTTATCAAAGCCTTGTAAAGAGGCAAAATGACTTCCTTATCTCTGTATGTCAAGCTTTGTTTCAGCATCGCAGTTATTCTCTGAGTTGTATTCACAATCTGTGCTATGACTTTTAAATTTGCTGTGTACAAGAACTCCATGATCCCTAGCTTGATCAGTTTCTTCTAACATAATCTCACCAACATAATATGATATTGGATATCTAATCTGACTGAAGTGCATGTGACCTTACAAAATATATATATATATATCAGGTTGGTGGAATAGTTATTATAAAAACAGATTGAGAATTTATACACTAGGAAACAGGAGAAAGAGGGGTGATATGATTGAAACATTCTTGATTACCCTACCTATCTATGCATCATTGGCAAATAGCTATATGTTGCATGCTAAATCCTTCCCAATGTCATTAATGTTCAGATTGAATAACAGTGGACCAAGACTGATCTTTGAGGCACACGATTATTTACCTTGAATCTTGCAGAATCAACTCCCCCTCATATGACTTTTTTTATGTGAGTCAGCCTTCCTCTTATCCATGCCAATATTTATAATCTAATCCCGAAGTATGTTGTATCAATTCTCCTTGTCTAACTCATTGGTAGCATTGTTATATAATGTGAGCAAGTTTCTCAAACATGACCTTCCCTGAATATACCCATGCTTTTCATTGCAAAATAGAGATTATCTGTCAATCCATTTCTTGAATGAAAGCTCTAACCAACTTTTCCTAGTTATGTTTTTGTATGCATGATACTATTTTGAAATCTTTTTCTAATCACTATATAGTCAATCTATCCGATTTCTGGTTGTACCATTCCCAGGTATATGGTAATTTTTTTTTCCCCATTCAAAGAAGGTATTTAGTAATATTTTATTGGATCATTTTGTTCACAAAACTCGATTAACTTTACACTTCCCTCCTCTGTCATTCATATCACCATGTCCAAAGTTGTCAGTTACTGGGGCCACCCCTTTTTATGGATCTAACTTTTGTATTTAGGTCTCCCATAACAATCAGGATATCATCTTTCTTTGTTTTATAACATTTTATACCTTCTTATAGAGCTTTTCAACCTCTTCATCACAATAGCTGTCAAAAAAAGTTTTCCTGCAAGTATGATTAGAATGATTCTGTCACATAGATCAATATCCAAGCATGCTTTTGGATATTCCATTTTTAATCATCATGACCCCAACACCTCATGTTCTTCGAGACTAGATAAACGTCAAGTTATCCCTTTCAATTTTTCCGTTTCCAGTCATCTGGCCTCACAGACTCCCATTGTGTGTGTATCTTCATATTTAGCATCTTGTACATTAAATTGTCAAATTTACCAATTTGATATAATGTTCTAACATCCGAAGTAGCCATTTGAAGAACCTATTTGTGGTTTTCAGATGAATGTGATTCAATGAAGACAATCCTTGTAGCTTTGGAATATCTTCATGAGCAATATTATTGGAGTTCATCCTATGGTTCCCATATTTGGAATCTTTCATGTAGTTATATACAGCAATGTCTGTGCAAGAGGCCCTAGATCTTCTGTGTGACTGAAGGTCCTCATCCTGAGATCCATGATGTGCAATAAAAAGATAAGATTACAGACATAATAATTTTCATCATGCCTATAAGTTCTTGGACATTTGGCAATGAACCTTTGATATTTGTCTTCAGCCTCAAACCAATACTGATAAGAGTTGCTTTCCTCTATCAGGATTTCACCATTGCCCAAGTTTGCCAGATTTTCAGGTATCTACAAAGTGTTCATTGCTACCTAAGCAGCTCAGGGTCCCAAAATCCCCAACATACCTCACCCTTGCAGGCATGTCCATACCTGTGTTTTCTCTCTCTCTCAAGATGAGGACAACTGGGATGGATTTTGGGAAGAAAAAAATATAGATTATGGTAAAATCATAGCCATTCCATACATTAAAGGGTGTTAAAATAACTTCTATATATAGGTGGTAAGGGGAAGAATACATGGTTCTTATCCAGAAAATTGAATTCAATCAAATTATGAATAATCCAGTCCTTCTAGTCAAGTTCTGGACATTACACAGAATTAATGTAAATATAATGATGGTTATGCACTTCACACTAATCTTAATAGTGATGATCTGAATTTTCCAAAAACCTCAGTGGATAGTACACATCTGATCCATATCTAAATTATACTAAACAAATTATTCTTATTTTAATCCTTTACATAAGTGTGAGCAGTTTTCATGTGAAATATCTCCATGAGGAAACTTAGGGATTTATTTATTTTTTAACCAAGTTCTAGTTGTGTTTAGCATACCATTGATTGTAACGTAGTAGCTTTTTTCTTCTTTGTATGTGTTATATGTACCTTAGATGGTGACCTTAACGTTAAAGTTGAAACATCAGATAATTATTTTAGTCTATATTATGGTTATTATTCCAGCACGGTCAGTTCATAATTTTACCATTATCATATATTTTCACTGGTCATCCACAGATACTGTATTGTCAGTCTGATGCTTGGTGAAACAGGACCACTTGACCTTGCCATGTAGTCCTGTTGTGTGCTTTTCTGGAGGCTTCAACTCTCTGAAGATGAGTCACTCCACTCACTCACTCTACCCATTCATCTCACTGACAGTCTATCCCTTTCTCTTTTTCCAGGAACTTTACCTTCTATTACTGTTCTGAGAAGTCCTCCTTCCATCCCTTCAATGTATCCAAAATATTTTAACTTTCTTCTGTCAATATCCTTAAGAAGCCTTAAATTTACTTAAGGTGATGATGAAAGCAAATTGAAAGATCCTACTTAGATATTTGTTGTACAATTGCATACAGATGAACATTGCAACGTATATATAAGATTTTAAAATTGTTTCTGTACAATTGCATACAGATGAACATTGCAACGTATATATAAGATTTTAAAATTGTTTCATGAATTATGATTTAAGACTTATAAGATATACCTAATTGTTTTTAAATTTCAGGATTATATTCTTAATTTAAAATTTTGTTTAAGCAGGATAATGCCCCATATAATAAGGGAGCCTTTAGGATAGAGATAAATTTTCCTGCAGAATATCCTTTCAAGCCTCCCAAAATCACATTCAGGACCAAAATTTACCATCCTAACATTGATGAGAAAGGTCAAGTGTGTTTGCCAATTATAAGTGCAGAAAATTGGAAACCGGCAACTAAAACAGATCAGGGTTAGTATAAGAATACTTTGCACATAATAATATACATAATTCTCTGGCTGTTGATCTTGTGTAGTGCATATTCCAGATGATGATTTTTTAGATTATGAGCAAATGCCTAAAATATTTACTTCTAGTGCTTGAAGTGATATAGCAAGCATCTTCAGGGAGTTAATAATACACAAAAAGTAAAGCAGCACAATGCAAGTAAAGACAATGTGTTATACTTATGCAAGTAGGAAGACTATTGATGAACAACTTAACATGATTTAAATGGATTGATATAACCTCCTAGTTCAATACCTAGATGCATTTCAGACAGATCATAATCTTAAGCCCTTTATCTCCTTTACATTTTCTTTACATATGCCTTAATCACGTATAAAGGAATAAATAAGTTGCACATAAAATTTATAAAGCAGCCACATCTTTGCTGGTGCAATACTCTACTGTACTGTGGCTAGATATTTCAACGACGTAAATATGAACAAGAATGTTCGAACTTTTTTGGCTGCTGGCCGAATTTTAGTAACACATTACTGTTCCAATTAATGCAGTAACTATTAATATAAAATGTAATCAATATAATTAATTACCTTTGTAACAAAATTACAAAATGTGCTATAAGGTATTTTACATTAATTACAAACCACATTATAGTGACATCCATGCATTGTGAAACTGCATTATGTGAGGGATTGCTGTATATAAATTTATATGTAGCTAGTCTCTTTTGAGATATTAAGATTTTGCATTCTTTTATTTCAGTAAAGTTTCTTTTTATGTGAAATTGTCCGTTCAATTTTGTAATCCTCTCATATGTTTAATATACTATAGATCTATTAATATAGAGATACATCTTTAACATACTTTATGTTAAAGATGTTAGATAATTCAGATTACTGCTAGAGACTGAACATAGAAATTTTTCAAACCGTTCAGATCTCCATTAACAATGGACATTGACAGATATTCATTACAAGTCTATATTACTTGGCTAATTGGGCTTACCCAGAAATGATGTTTCATTTTGTCAGCACAAACTCATTATTGCGCTGCCAATGTATTATTGATTCTGTAAAGAATATTTGTGTAAATTTCCCACAAACAGGGAAATACCTAGTTTATTGGAGTAGAGGACACCGATCCTCGTGTTGGCAGGGATTAAGAGAAGAAATTCTGGCTTTTTGTCTTGCTAGAGTGAAAAGCATCTCTGCTCTCTAAATATGTAGACTTGGATGCTTTGAGTGCATTTAGGAGATAGGTAAATTTTATCACTTTCAGAGCCATTTCACAACTCTATTAAGCATGGTGATCTCACATCATACTTAATGAAACATGAACTGACTTCCATGTGTTTAGTCTCTAGAGCAGGGTTCATATCCAATGCTTTTGTTAGTTAGATTAACACAAAAATCCAAAATTGTTGTTGTGAAGGTTCTGTTGCTAAAATTTGGTTTTTCATTTCATATATCAGAATATCAGCTTAGAAACAGTGGAAAGAAATCCTTCTTGGCATTAAAGATGGAAAAACTTGTTTTATTAGCAGAACTAAATGAACTGATAATACTAATACTGATAATATAGTTCTTAAGATGAGTTCTGATCACTGAGCATGGTGAATACTTATTTCACAAAGGTTTGATTTTTATATAAAGTTGGACCATCATCAACAAAGAAGCCATTCATTTCTTGGCTTGTATGATTGATGCTTGTGGACACTATTCGAATCTCTTGTGCATAAATCATTATCAAATTCCTGTTATGTGCCCTCAGTGGATTTTGGATAATTGTGATAGTACTACATGAAAAAGTTACACCATTACTAACTTCTAGACAACAATTTTCCTCAAAATTAATCTGTTATCTGTCAAGACTCTAACATTATCACATCATGTATTTCTTTCTTTTTAAGCACTTTTTACTGTATCAGTCCATCTAAATCCTGCCAACCAAGAAAAAAGAAAAACACTTGTTTTGATAATCTTTCCTCTCCTATTCTGTTTAACTGACCATACCACCTCAGATCTTGTAACTTGAAAGAACTTGCCATAGTAACTATGGCAAATTCTTTCCTAATATCCTCATTTTTAATATGATATTGCCACATTATCAGTGGAGTGAACAGATGGCATCTGTTCACTCCACTAATCTTTCTCACTCTCATATCTTCTCCAGTCTTTCATCAAGCATTTTATTTCTAACCCAGCTCTAAGATCCATAAGTTGAAATTGGTTTAAACACTGTCTTGACTAAATCTGTTTTACTAATTTTGAATGGCAAATTAAATATGAAAATATTTAATTTACCATCTTCACTAAAACTTGTGCTGAAATAGCTGAAATGTTTTAATCATTCTGTAAGTTCACCATTCAGTACACAGGTGAGGTTTTCAGTGTTTCTGCCTATTTTCATCGTCTTTTATTGCTGATTTTCAAACCAAACTTATTACAGCGGTTTATTCAGCTTAGTCAGGGAATCTTGCAGACTTCTGGATTTATTCAGATGTATAACATCATTTGCATAAAGTATTTGCTAAGATTAACAGTCTATTTTGATATCAGATTTAATACCACTTTCCCTCATAATGTGATCCATATAAATAATGAATAACAGTGAAGATAAATGCACCCTTGTCACACACCTGATTTAACATCAAATCATCTTTCTGTACTTCATTCAATTCTAACTGCAGACTTACAGCTTAAATAGAGACTATGTATTGCTTGATATGCCCCATTTACACATTTGTAGCATTTTGAAGAGCTTTCCTCTTGCCATATGCCTTTTCCAAATCAACAAAACTTACCCTATTTGGCCTGAATTCGGCTTGATCTTTAAGCCAACCTCCAAAATTTTTCTTATCTGTTTCTCAAGTTTACTTGCATAAATCTTACCAGGAACACTCAGTAGGGAAATAGCTCTGTAATTCTCACATTCAGTTTTATTTCCCTTTTTAAAAGTGGGTACTATGAGAGCTCTGCTCCAATCATCTGGAATTTGACCCTCTGACATATAAGCATAACCAAGGGAGGAAAACAGTACATTTATCCATAAACTCTAACATTTTGCTGTTTTTTTTTTTGTCATATGCCTTTTCCAATCAAAACTTCAATTCAAATCCTTGTTATATTTTCAGGATTTCTCAACTATTTGTCTTCAAGTGAAACTTTGATCCTGACAACTTCTAGGTTCACTTCCACAGTTCTTAGCTGTTTATCAAGTATACTTGCATAAATCTTATCAGGAACACTCAGTAGGAAAATACCTCTGCAATTCTCACATTAAGTTTTAATTTCCCTTTTTATGAATAGGTACTATAAGCTCTACTTCAATCATCTGGAATTCCATCCTCTGATCAGGCCCTTTTGAATTATGCAGTGCATCCACTGTATAACTTTTATATCTAAATATTTGAGAATATTTGTCACATTTCATCTATTCCAGCTGCCTTTCCATATTTCAGGTTTTTGATGACTTTCTACTTAAAGTATGATGTATTCCTGACTGCATTCATGTTGGGAATTTTATTTTTTTACCTCCGTGCTGACACTGCTTGTTTCATTTAGCAGTCTTTCAAAGTAATTACTCCATTTTTATCTTCAGTTTTCATGTCACCTTTGTCATCTGATTCCTTTTTACAGTACTTTTGCTCCGTTTCTAAGTTTTTTCAATAGCTGCCAGAATATTTTGGTACCTTCCCGATATTTATTTTCTTACCAAAGTCTTCCCATAACTTTTTCACTAGTTTTACACAGTACTTTGCATTTTTACATTTTTCTCTGTATTCTCTAAGAGCACAAGCTGATTTACTTTCCAGGAGCTTTTCATACGATTTCTTTTTTTTAATGGCCTCTAAGTTCTTGAGTCCACAATGGATTTTTTTTTTTACTACATGCCTTTCTGGCTGAATCATTCAATGTTTTCTTCAGGATTTGCCATTGAATCTATAAGGTTCGGTTCTTGTTTTCAAACTCTTTCATTTTTTCTGTAATGTTTGTAGATCTGAATCTACAGTTCACCTCTTAAAGCTCCTAGACTTTGATTTCTTTTAAAACTTTTTTACACATTCTTCTTTTTTATATATAATTTAATTTTATCCTGCTCAAAACTAAATAGAGAACTTTATTTTTCAAATCTCTGTATACTCCTGTGTCCTGAAGCAGGGAGAAAACATTGTTATCAACTATAACATAGTCAGTAAGATTTTTCTTATTTCTTACAACTTCTACCCATGTGAATTTGTGCACATTTTTATGTTGGAACATGGTGTTAGTAATAACTAATTCACCTGAACAGAAATCCAGCATGCATTTACCGTTATTGTTAGTTTTGCACTTTTCTACAAATTTTCCCAAAAAAAACACATTTCTGTATGTCTGGTAATAATTTCCTACTCTTTTCCAGATCTGCCAAACTTAATTATAGATTCTTGTCATATTTCCATGTCTTAAAGTGAAAATCTGATCTTGACAACCTCTATTTGGCCTAAACCCAGCTTGTTCCTTTTGGATTATGGAAGTATCTCTTCCATAATCTTTCTCAACCTCTTTTTAGGTGGTATGTGTGTATAAATGTTACCTGGAACACTTAGTAGAGAAATTCATCTTTATTTCCTGTTTTATAGATGGGAACTATTAGAGCTATACTCCAATCATCTGAAATCCGACCTTCTCACCAGAACCTCTGAATTATGCAGTGTAGCCATTGGAAAATTTTATATTTTATACCTCCATACTTAAGCATTTCTGATTGAATATCATTGCTAAATGAAGCAAGCAATGAATGATAGCACAATGGTAAAAATCATTCAACAGGCATGCAGTCAGGAATACATATCCATACTTGAAGTAGAAAAAGCCATCAAAGGCCTGAAATGTGGAAAGGCAGCAGGAGTAGATGATATTTGATCAGAAATGCTGAAGTGTGGAGGTATAAAAATTTTACAGTGCTGCACTACATGGTTTAGAAGGCCTGGAGAGAGAGAGGGATGAATTCCAAATGGTTGGAGTAGAGCTCTCATAGTACCCATATATAAAAAGGGAAATAAAAGTGAATGTGAGAATTACAGAGGTATTTCTCTATTGAGTGTTCCTGGTAAGATTTGCACAAACATACTTGAGAAATGGTTGAGAAGGATTGTGGAAGAAAAGCTTGAAGAGCAAGCTGGATTCAGGTCAAATAGAGGCTGTCAGGATCAGATTTTCACTTTACTACAAATAGGTTGAGAAATCATGGGAACATAACAAAGATTTGTATTTAAGTTTTTTAGATCTGGAAAAAAGCATATGACACCAACAGAGAAGCGATTCAAAATGCTGCAGTTATATGGTGTCAGTGGGGCATTATATCAAGCAATACTTAGTCAATTAGAATTGAAGGAAGTACAAGAAGATGGTTTGATATTAAATCTGGTGTCAGACTAGGATGTACATTATCCCCTCTGTTATTCACTATCTATATGGATCACATTATGAAGGAAAGTAGTATTAAACCTGGTATATCAAAATTGGAGATGTTAATGTGCTCTTTGCTTTAAGCAGACAATGCTATACTTCTAAATAAATCAAGGCCACTGCAAGATTCCCTGACTAAATTGAATAACTGTTCTAATAGATATGATATGAAGGTCGGCAATAACAAGACAAAGACAATGAAATTAGGCAGAAGCATTGAAAATATCAACTGCATTGTGAATGGAGAACCCTTAGAACAAGTAAAACATTTCAGCTACTTAGGCACGATTTTTAGTGAAGATTTTAAAATAAATATGGAAATAGACATCAGAATCAACAAAGCTGGTATGGTAGGAATTCAACTGAATAAATTTATATGGAATAAGAGAAATTAGTCAGAATACTAAATTATCTGTATACAAGAGTGTTTAAATCAATTTTAGCTTATAAATCTGAGAGCTGGATCAGAAGTAAAACACTTCACCAAAGACTAGACAACAAATATGAGAATCCTGAGAAAGATTAGGGGCTTGAACAGATTGCATCAATGGCAATATCATATTAAAAACAAGGATATTAGGAAAGAAGTTGACATTGTTAGCATCCAGGAATGTGTTAGCAGAGCTAATCTCAGGTGGTATGGTCACTTGAACAGAATGGGAGAGGAAAGATTAGCAAAACAAGTGTTCTCTGCCAGGTTGTCAGGAAAAATACCCAGAGGAAGACCAAGATATAGGTGGATTGATGTGGTAAAAAGTGCCTTAGAAGATAGAAATATAGAATCTGATAATGTTGGAGTCTAAAGTCTTGACAAGTAACAGACTGATTTGGAAGAAAATTGTAGATAAGAAGTTAGTGACGATGTAAATTTTTCATGTAGTACTATCATATCCTGTACATCCCTTGAGGGTATATCACAGGAATTTGACAATGATTATATCATCTACTTCAGCTTCCTTTCCACATTAGCTTTTTCTGCCTCAAGATATGACTCCTCTTTGCATTCCTCCTGAAAATTTTTTAGTATGGTTTTGTTACCACTTGGTTTGTTTAACTGTCTTTCAAAGTAATTACTTCAGTTATCTAGGATATCTTTAGTTTTCATGTCATCTTTGATTCTTTTTACAGTATTCTTTTCCTCCATTTCTAAGCTTCTTCAATAGCCTCCAGAATATTTTGCCACCTTTCTGATATTTATGTTACATATTCTGACCAAAATCTTCCTATTATTTTTGTTTAACTTTTTAACACATCTTAGCTCTCTTACATTTTTCTTGGTATTCATTTAGGACATCTGCCGACCGACTTGAACTTTGCTTTCTTCTTTTACAGGATTGCTTCTTTAACTTCTTGTGTCCACCATGGTGTTCTTATTTTTCTATCCTTGTAGACAACTTCACCACTGCCTCTCTAGCTGAATCAATGTCTTCTTCAGAGTTTGCCACTGAGACTCCAAGGTATGGTTCTTGTTTTCAGTTTGTGTCATGTTTTCTTCAATAATGTTTGTATAGTCAAGTCTATAATTTGCTTGTAAAAGCTGCTCAGCTTGAATTCTAAAACTTTCTTACATACTGTTCTTTTCAATGTGATATCCATTTGTATCCTCCTTAGTACTAAGTAATGGTCACTTCGAATTTCAAACCCTCTGTACACTCTTGTATCATGAATGATATCACTATCAACAATGTGGTCAATGGGGCTTTTATGTCTTGTGTTTTCTATCCATGTGAACTTGTACACATCTTTATGTTGCAGCATGGTGTTAGTAATGACTAGTCAGTGTTCTGAGCAAAAGTTCAGCTAGTCTGGTTGAGTGGTTAGCGTATCCGCTCTCCAGCCAAAAGACTGTGGGTTCGAGTCCCGCCATGGGCATGGATGTTTGTGATTGTCTGTGAAAGTACTAGTGGTAGGTGGCAGTAGATGACGTTGGTGTTAGATGAAGAAGATTGGTGGAGTAGTGAGACGGAGAGTTGTAGAGTAGATGTCCTCCTTCAATGAGTCTTTGGACTCCCTGGAGGTGTGATATGATAATAATAAATACTTGATTATTATTAGCTTTGCCGTTTTCTCCAAATTTTCCCAAAATGTTCCTATGTACCTGGTGGGGGCTCATTTCCTGCTCTGCTGTTCAGATCTTGAACAAGAACCACTTTTTCCATTTTTAATGACTCAAAATTCCTCTTCCTTCCTTAGAACCTTCTATGGGACCATAGGCACAAATAAGTTTCCTTGTCCATGTCCCCATTTGAAGTTTGCCCACATTACTTGAAAGTGCCTTCAGTCAAGAAGTTTAGTTTCATGTTTGGTATTGAATGTTATCATTACTCCTTTTCCTTGATCATTATTGCCTGAAAATAACATTCTATTCTTATTCTTTTGTGAGATCTATGGTCACTTAAATAGAATTAGAGATTAAAGTTAGCAAAACCGGTGTTTGATGGCAGAAAAAAAAAAGACTCAGAGAATGACCAAGGCCTAGAGGGATTGATTCAGTCATAAATGGCTTAGAACAAAATGTTAGATACAACGGTATTGGAGTGCTGAGAAGTAATAGACTAATTTGGAGAATTATTGATAGATTATTTTTATGTAAACTTAATCATGGTGCTGTCATAGTAGCCTGATGAACACCCTTTGAAGTTGCATATCAATATCAATCAGGAGATTAATGATGATGCAAGTTCAGAAATATCTCGGTATCAGTTGGAGTGAGTAGATATTGCTTGTGCATTGTTAGAGGAGCTGTTGAATATCTATGCTAATTGTAATCTTAAGAAATTTTATTCATTGATGATTATTGCTGCTTATATGTTGAAAATGGCTAATGTAAATTTTTCTCTCCCAAGCTATGTTATGTTTATTACATGAGGGTTGCACAATATTTCAAGTACGAAAAAGGGATATCTCTGAAAAATAAGCATTAATTTAATTTGAACATCACCACTGTTATATCTATATTTTGCTTCTACTTTATATATTCCTATTGTTGCTATTGTCTTTACCACTGTTTTCTACACTCTCCCATACAGTTACTTCCTTTCCGGCTTTAGTTTTCTAATAAGTTAAATAAATCGGCTATCACTTTCTTTTTCTTAAACAAACCATGATTCAGGCCGCTCCCAAAATTTTGTCAC
Source organism: Typopeltis vanoorti (assembly GCF_054136105.1). Classification (NCBI taxonomy): domain Eukaryota; kingdom Metazoa; phylum Arthropoda; class Arachnida; order Uropygi; family Thelyphonidae; genus Typopeltis; species Typopeltis vanoorti. The sequence continues at coordinate 54,834,227 of NC_143549.1, read as the reverse complement.
ATGTAATCCTTTCATTCATTAGGGCTTTGTCTATGTATGGAACAAGGCCCTAAAGTTATGTCCTGTGAGACAGTCCGCCTGTTAAATATTGACGAATTTATTTTTTTGCTGCGCCAGCCAATACAGAGGATAGATAAGACTCTTATCCAAGGAGGCTATCTCAGAATAATACACAGTAATAAAATTTCAAACACTAATCTAACTATTCTCACTTCTCTTTGTTTTACATGCAGTCGTGGCCTGAAAGATTAAACTACATTCATATGTCTCTCTCGCTAGGTTCGTTAGTAACTTTTATGAGTGGCTATTTGAATTCATAAAATTGGCTGGATTCAGGTAGATGATATTTATTAAGGCTTAAGAGATATACATGAAAAATATAAGGTACATGATTAGCTTAATCACTTTCCTAGCAAAATTCTGATATCAATACTAATGCTATAATGCATAAATCATAACTTGGACCATATAGTTCCTATAAACCTACAATTTTCCAGTTTAAATTATCTTATCATCAATCACCCAAGGTCACTAATCATCTCTCACAATATATCAAAGTTATTTCACATACAGATCCTTTCTATGGAAACATTCTTCCAAACAGGGACAGATTACTGCCAAATTAGATAATCACTGAAGTTCTCTACAACTTATCCATTCATAAATTAACCTGCAGAGTTCACTCATATCTTTAATTGGAAATCAGATACTTTAACATCCTATGTTACCATCCCATGGAATGACTTTCTGTTCTGTCTTCAGCCTTGTCTGGACATCAAGGCACCTTTGTGGACTACCTTTCTTCGGGTCACTTATGATAGCAGCACGATCAGGTTCTCCGAGTCGATAAGGCGATGTGCCATTCTGGCCTTTCTCTGGATCCGCAGGAACACATATATATCATCGGTCACTCAATATAGCTTAGCTATTCTGTTATGAAGAGATAGCTAGCTCTGCCTCACAAACCTTGATAAGCCTTTCATGACTTCTACGGCCAACCCGGAATCATCCCATTGGTGGAGATGGAGAGCCAACGTCCAAGAGCGCAGGAACTGGGAACCAGAAAAGAGCCTCAGGTGTGTGTGTGGAGGGGGGGGGGGGGCTTGACCCTTATATTTTCCCTCTCTTTCTGGGAGATTCTCGCGCTTAGCTACGTTGATTACTGCACGGCACTCATTCACTTGCGCGTGACATTCTTCCAAGAATGCGTTCTAGCTTTGCTTTCCTTATAAATTCTCCTTCCCTCAGGCCATACATTGTACTGGATGGTTAAAGTGTGCCCCCTTTGGACTTTAGTTTACACTCAACTTGCTTTCACACAACACATAGAATGGGATACTCTAATTAATAATAACCTTAAATAAATTCCTTCAATTGACACTGTACCAAACGGGTTAAGTCTCGCATTTCTTAAACTAGACATTTCTTCAGTTTGTACATTTCAATTTCGATGCCAAAACACAACATTCTCTGCCTACAATTGAAGGTAGTTGTTCCTGAATATTTAAAATTTTTTTATTTTCAATTTTTGATTATTCAGGACACAACACCACTGATTTGCCAAATTGATTGGTGTTTTTTGCAGAATTTGTAATCCCTCTAATTTAATCTATACCTCTAAGTCTCACTGAGCTTTGGTTGAAGGATTAAGCTGTGGAAGAATTGAAAAACCTGAAAACTGGTTTTTCCCCTTCCATATGACTGCTTACTTGCCTTCTCTCCTTAGCGTTAATTGTAAGGTAAGACCTGGTTCAGGTGATCAACAAACTCTGTTTGAAGCTCCAAAGGAAATATTTCAAGTAGTAATTGTTTTTTTTAAATAAAAAAATAAATAAATGCATGAAGTAATGTTACATGCTCATTTTAATCTTTGTGTGGAACAGGGTTTATATAAAAACCGACTCTTGAAAAATCCGGTTTTCGAATTCCAGTATTTCAAAAAAAAAACAAAAAAAAAACAGTTAAACTGTTTTCGAATTTTTACAAAAATATAATTAAAACAGTAAAAAATATATATTTATTTAAAAATTTTTGAGTTTAATATTTATGAACTACAAAAATATAACAAAATAAAATATACTCTATACAAAACCAAATTTAAAAAAAAACAACTAAAATCCGTACAAAATATAAATTTATAAATTTCTATTTCATTTAGTATTTTTCTTCAGGAAATATGATTTTAAAAAATAAATTTCCACTGAACAATTACTTAATCTTGTTCTTATTCTAGATACAAAATTGCCTAAAATAAAAAAAAAATACTCTCTCACAGGCTACTGAACTTGGTTTTATCATTTTCATTGCATCAAATGGCCGCGCGGTTAGCCTAGTGGCTTTGCACTTTGCAACCGTATACCTGGGGAAGGAGTGTCCTGGGTTTGATTCCCGTCACCAACGTGAGGAGCTTAAGGATCTTCCTCAGCCATAGCCAAGTTAGCCGGTCTTGGGTGTGGACAGCAGGGTTTTTCTCACCAGTTTATCTGGGGTTTTTCATCCCGCAAGCAGGCAAACCGGCCCCGTGAACACACACGGGTCTACAGCCATAAATACTTAAACCCCATGAGGGGGGCTGAACTTACCCCAATAGGGATGGTGGGGAAGGGAGGAAACTCCATATGAATAAATTGCATCCAATAATAAATCTAAATTCTTTGTTCTTTTATTGGTTGCTTCAAATGCTGAAAATTCAGCCTTAAGTGTCTTCGGATTTGATATTATTTCTTCAGGTTCCCCAAGAAACCTATGAATTGCTTTTTCCATGGCTTCTTTTAGAGCATTGCCCTGATTAATAGTTTCTCCTCTCTGATATATTAATCATCAGAATCTGTTTCCATACAAGAATTTGGATATATTCTAGACAAAATTTTCCAGATAACTTAATAATATCGAGTTTTGAAGCTAGCAGAAATGCACTAGATTTCTTTGAAATGTTTTGTGGATTTTGCAAATATGGCAAAAGGTTTACCAATCCAACTTGTCTACTTTCTTGAATTCGTACATCTGAAGCATTTAATAATTTGGAACTAATTTCAGTCTTTAAATTTTTAGTTCATTTAACAGAAATTCAAATATGTCTTCACTTGTTAATAAATTGATATCTCACCAATGATTTTAGGATATTGAGCTTCATTTCACATATGAGAAGCATCAATATCATTCAAAGCTAAAACAACGCATTCTTTTAATGTTATGAATCTTTCAATCATGGCCTCTAAACTATTCCATCTCATTTGGCAGTCAAGAATCAGACTTGATTCCTTTCCTTTTTCTTGTTTTACATCTGAAGGATGCTATCTCTTACGGGAGATTTTCTAAAATATTTGCAAATTTTTCTAATTTGGAAAATTGATTGTTTGTAATTGTCAGACAACATAGGGAATCCATTATTGTTATCTAGATCAAGAGAATTTAAAAAATCCTCGCCATATCCATAAAAAATCCTTCACACTCTACTTCATCTTCCGATTCCTCACTTGTAACATATACTGTTCGACCACAGATCCAAGAGCCTAGTCTGGCAACTTCCCAAGAAGAGTCAATTCATGCTGAAGGGGAAAAAGAAATAAAGGATGTACGAATTGGATCACAAACACGCAAAATCACATGCTTTTTACGTAAAATTTTTCAACTGTTATATGAGCAAAATAGTTACCACTTTAAAAACTGCAATGTTCATAAAAGAAAAGTTAATTTTCCAACATGTAATAATAAACAACGCATCTCACGAGACGGATTGATTACCCTATTATTTTCAAGTCAAAATGTTAACGTTTTTAATTAAATCATTAATTTTTACATAGCAATTCTAGTATCTAAAACTGCTTTTTTTTTTAAATTTAACAACCGGTTTTCGAATTTTACAAATTTATCCAAAAAACGAATTTTTAAACCCAGTTTTTAAAAGCTGACAAACCCTAGTGCAAAAGCAACTAGGGTTTGTATCGGTTTTCTGGTATCGGTTGTAGAGATAGGAATTGACTGATAACTTGTGTGTAGGAAATGTAAGACATGACAATTAATAACTTGAAATGGATTTAATTGTGTGTGTATATATATATATATTTTTTTTTTTTTTTTTTTTTTTATATTAGTATAAAATTTTTGCTCTAGTATCAAGTGCATTTTCAGTGTGACCTTGAAATTAAACAAGATCAGAAATCAGTACTCGACAATGATGTGTGAACTGCACTTGGCGTAGTGTTATGGTGTAATTATGTTAAGGTTCTAGTAAAAATAACAGGATTTAATAATGAATTTAAAAAAATAATTAAATTGAAGTTAGTTCTACACAAATTCCAGAACTATTTCCCATAAGAATGATAATTTAAATCCTTCATTTCTATTTAGATATTATTTGGTTGATGTAGCAAGGTCTCACAACTCTTTGTATAAACAATCCAAGATATTACTTTGATTGAGAACCTTAATTTTCTTTCAAAGAACTCGCTGTCTGGTAGTGATAGCATTCTCCACATGTCTCAATTGCTCTGGGCCATGGAACAAACAACACAGTAACTGTCTGTTTATCACGATGCAGTGGTGTATCTAGGCTCAACTAAAGATAAACTTTTTCCTTTTAGCCAAACCTGGAGTGTATCAAATTCTTTGCCATTGTGGATTATCGTATTTTGGCTAAACAAGTAGATCAGCTGCTGTGTGGCATACTGAACATTTAGACTACGTTAAGTTCAGTGAGACTGAGCATTTAGGGCTTGCTGAGCATGCTATCCCACTAGAGTTCTTTGGAAGAAAATTAAGGTTCTCCATCAGAGTAATATATTGGAACATTTATACAAAGTTTTGTTGAAACCTTGCTACATAATCTAAATAGAAACAATGGACTTAAAGCATTCTTCTTATGGTTTCTCATCAGAAGTTCTTATCAGTTCTTCACAAATTTCAGAATTACCATATTTTTAATTATTCTTTTAAAATGTATTAAATTTTGTTCAGTTATTTTAACTAGAACCTTAATATAATGAAGCTGTACATAATGTGCAATTTGCACATTTCATTGTTAAATATGCTGGTTTCTGTTCTTGTATAATTTGAAAGTCCCTTGATACCAGGGCAAAAATTTTATGCTAATAAAAATGTTAAATCCATTTTTATGCTATTGAGGAATTCAGCTACACTAGAAATCTGGTGGTTTGAATCCTTACTGTTTAATTGCTAAATTATTTGTGTAGAATTTATGCCAAAAACATATTAGAGCAATTACATTTAAGAAAATGATACTACACAAAAGTAAGGTAAATCTAATTATATTGTTAATCCTTTACACTAGCTTGAGCTCTGGTGACAAAGTTAATTAAAATCAATTAATTATTAATTAACTTAAGGAATTCACAATATAAATTAAATTAAACTTTGATATATATTTCCAATATTTCGGCAACATCACGTTGCCATCTTCAAAGGAACTTAAAATAAAGACACGTGCATGCAGGCACTACACACAGTAAATGAGGACGAAGTGAGGAAGCTATTGTTTCTCCTAAAAGTCCTGATGGTGCCCCTTAGCGAGCTATATAGGTATTATTGGCCATTGGACTGAAGGTTTCCTGATGTAAGTCTCCTAAATTTGCAGCGGTCACATGCAACCAAATTTGTTGAGGTTTGGCATGTTTCTTAGGGCTGAGGCTGATTCCATGAAAAGTCTTTCAAATTTGAACTTGTTACGGTGTATTATTGTGGCTTTCTTCCACCATATTCTGTGGCATGTATCCAGAGCATGGTCTGCAAGACCAGATTGGCTATTCTGGTGAAAACAGGTGTAGTCCTTGTGTTCTGAAATTCTGATATCTGCTGTCCTGTCAAGCATGGTAGGACAACAGATAATAATCATGTATAATCAATGTATAAGCCTTTCTACAGAATTAAAATCAAATAAATTAATAAAAATAATACACATGGTTAAAAAATTATAGTGGAACTACATTGAATGCATCTCTACATTCCTGTTATAAAGTTTTTTTGTGTTGGGGTTCTGCCATCATGTTCTGGATGTTATATGGGTTTGTAGACGAGTTTTCCAGATTCTTGGAATTACTAATCCATCATTCTTATTGAGATTAGGATGATGGATCAGCATCTCACAAGCTTTCTTGAATTTTCTTTAAAATCAGGTTTTCGTGCAGTGTAGTGATTTCGTGTCTTTCCAGTTAATTCTGTGATATGTTTGGAGTTCATGATCTGAGAGACCTGTTTTACCATAGTTGAAGGAGTTTAATGTGACATTTGTATTTCTTTTCTTGTTAAAATAGTGGGTAAGATGCAGGTGCACTGGATTTTGTAAACTTCAGATGGGAAAAGTAAGAAAAGGGATCTTTGGATGAGCTGAGTATAGTTTCTAATTTTGCAGAAGATTTGAAAGTTCCTTTAATATTGTATTTTAGTGTTATATGCATTTTTTCTGAGATTTCTCTTGTGTATGTTATGACTGTGGCATTTTTGTAATCATTTTTATCTTTTATGGCATTATCATAAAGGATATTATGATCATTTTTATAAATGGGCTAACAATTTGTTAGGACTTTGTTTTGGGGAACTTGATGACCCCCCCCCCCCTCTAATTTTTATGTTGGATGGTGGTATGAATCTTTGTATATATTGCCATGGGGGGGGTAGAGTGACATGTCTGAGGGAAGGCATGTGACACAGAACAGCTTGATTTGGGGGAAAATTGTTGATAGGAAGTTACTAATGATGTAAGTTTTTCATGTTGTACTATCATATCCTCTACACCCCTTAAGGGTACATATCAGGAATTTGATGATGATGAACAAATGATTATAGTAAACCATACTTTGTCATAGAGAGAAATAGTCTAATGTGAAAATTAGAGCAGTTTTCTTATAATGTATTGTGTATTCCACTTGAAAGTGCAAAGAAGTTGAAGTGAAAAAATGATGAGGAACAAGCTTTAAGCCAGATAGAATTGGCTTAAAGCTTGTTCCTGTAAAAGTGTAGCACGGATTGGTTGGCAGTCAATAGCACTAAAATTAAAGTCCTGAATAGAACAGAAGGAAATATTGGACTACATGATCCACCCTTAAAGTAAGAGTTGATTAGTTTGGATCTTATGTGATATCCTGACACGGTGAAAAGAAAGTGCAAAGCTTTATATATATATATATATATATATATATATATATATATATATATATATATTTGTGCTCAGATTTGGTCACCTAGGTTTCTTCTTGATGGGGAGGATGTGGAGAGGATCCAGAGGCGAGTGACCAAGATGATAGCAGGTCTGTGGAATGAACCGTATGATAACAGGTTGAGGATTTGTGGGTTGCAAAAATTGGTTGATAGGCGGAGGAGGGGAGATATGATTGAGACATTCAAATTACTGAAGGGTTTCTATAAAATTAATTCAGAAGATATTTTTGAGAACAGGGCTGGTTGTGGGAGGACTAGGGGACATCCATGGAAACTGGGCAAAAGTGTGGTTAGTAAAGGTGTTAGAGCTGGGTTCTTTACTTTTAGAGTAGTGAATGAGTGGAATGCGCTCCCTGAGTCTGTAGTGGATGCTGTGACAGTGAATGAGTTTAAGGCGAGGTATGATAGATACTGTATGAATGTCAGATAGTTGTGATGAATATGATTTGGGGCCTCCCTCGATGAGTCTAATGACTCCCTGGAGTTGCCCGTAATAATAGTAATATATATATATATATATATATATATATATAAATAAATAAAAGCCTAACTACTATCTGGAAGTTACATCTCATAACAAATACCAGAATTCTTCTATACAAAATCACCAATTAATGTAAATATGTTCCATGTCTGGGAACATATTTCCAGGCATGGAACATCATTATTCATCAAGCAGTTGATGTCAATAGCTTTGGGACAACATGCCTTTGATAAAGACTTATATGTGTAGGAAGATAATATTCTTTATCAGAAGAGTCATCTTCTGAAGTTGGGACAAACTAATTAACTCCAAGAAAATAGCAGTTTCAGTAATATGTTAGTAAACTTTTTTAAAAAAACAGGACTTGCAAACAATCTAACATTTCTTATGTGCATATTTCTCTATTAATAATGATGTATAGGACCTTTTATAGATCCTTATACAGAATTAGGGGTGCTTAATGGTCAACACTGTATAACTGAGAGGAGACCTACACATTGCCTTTAAAGGAATGCAGAGAACCGACCAGGGCTTCTAACCTAATGTCCAATTCTCACCTCATGGTGCACTCTGTTGGGTATCTACCTAGATACTGAACGAACGAGGATGGCCTGGCAGTTTGGGATTTGACCAACCAAATTGTATACTTATTGGTTTAAACCAAAATACAAAATGATGGTACAACATAACAGAATTTCATACCAACTGGGGGCATCACCCAGTTAAACAAGGCCCCTGTTGTTTTCGCCAGGGAATCAGGGCAAACAGCAAAAAGTCAGCTACTGGAACAAATCCTAAAACACACCCCAACTCAACATCGCAAGAGTTCAAGATTGGTACTATCAACATAAGAAGCATGAATGGCAAAGAAATGGAGCTAGCTGAGGAATTAGATAAGTACCAGATCGACATAATAGGGGTGACTGAAACAAAAAAGACAAAAATTGGTGAGATCTTTCTGAGCAATAAATACAAGATGTTATATTCAGACAATGACAATCAAGGAAAAGAAGGAGTAGCCATAGTATTCAACACAAAATACGAGGCTAATCTTCTTGATTGGCAGGCAGTCTCAATTAGAGTGATGTGGACAAATATCAGAATGGGGGAATTGAACAATGAGATTTATTTGTGCCTATGGTCCAGTAGAAGGTTCTGCTAAGGTAGAAGTGGAGGAATTTTTCGATGCTTTAGAGAAAGCCACTGACACAAGGAAAAAGGAAAACTTGGTCCTTGTTGGGGATCTAAATAGCAAAGTAGGAAATGATTGTCAGACATACAAAAATATTTTTGGAAAATTTGGAGAAAAGAGCAAAGCTAATAATAATGGTAAATGCCTGTTGGATTTCTGCTCAGGACATGGACTGGTTATTACTAACACCATGTATCAACATAAAAATGTGCACAAATTCACATGGCGAGAAGAGGCAAGGAATAAGAAAAGTCTCATTGACTATGTTATTGTTGATAGTGATGTTTTCTCCCTGGTGCAGGACACCAGAGTGTACACAGGATTTGAAATTGGAAGTGATCCCTATTTAGTGTTGAACAGGATAAAATTGAATTTCATATTGAAAAGAAGAACATGTAAGAAAGTTTTAAAGCGAATAAAAGTTGAGCAACTCTCAGATGTGAACTGTAGACTAAAATACACAAAGATTATTGAAGAAAAAATGAAAGAGTTTGAGAACAGGAACAAAACCTTGGAGATTCAGTGGCAAGTCTTGAAGAAAACCCTGATTGATTTAGCTAGAGGCATGTGGTGAGGTTGTCTGCAAGGATAGAAAAATCAGAACTCCATGGTGGACACAGGAAGTTAAAGAGGCAGTGAAGGAAAAGAAGAAAGCAAATCAAAAGTTCCTGACAAATAAATCAGCTTGTGCTCTTAGAGAATACAGAGACAAATGTAAGAAAGCTAAACACTGTGTAAAATTAGCTAAACAAAAGTCATGGGAAGACTTTGGTAAGTACATAGTAAATAAACATCAATACAGTGACAAGATATTCTGGAGGTTGTTGAAGAAGCTCAGAAATGGAGGAAAAAGTGTTGTAAAAGGAATTACAGATGACAAAGGTGACATGAAAATCGGAGAAAAAGATATCCTTAAAGTATGGTGTAATTACTTCCAAAAATTGTTAAATGAAACAAGCAGTGATAGCACAATGGTAAAAAAACACTCAACATTCATACAGTCAGGAATACATATCCATACTTGAAGTAGAAAAAGCCATCAAAGGCTTGAAATGTGGAAAGGCAGCAAGAATAGATGATATTCAACCAGAAATGCTTGAGTATGGAGGTATAAAAGTCTTACAGTGGCTGCATTGCATACTTCAGAAGGCTTGGACAGAGGGACGAATTCCAGATGATTGGAGTAGAGCTCTCATAGTACTCCATATATAAAAAGGGAAATAAAAGTGAATGTGAGAATTACAGAGGTATTTCTCTATTGAGTGTTCCTGGTAAGATTTGCACAAACATACTTGAGAAACTGTTGAGAAGAATTGTGGAAGAAAAGCTTGGTGAAGAACAAACTGGATTCAGGCCAAATAGAGGCTGTCAGAATCAGATATTCACTTTACGACAAATAGTCGAGAACGCATGGGAATATAACAGAGATCTGTATTTAAGTTTTGTTGATTTGGAAAAAGCATATGACAAGGTGCCAAGAGAGAAGCTATTCAATACGCTACGGTTATATGGTGTTGGTGGGGCATTATATCAAGCAATACTTAGTCTTTATTTGAGTTGTAAGTCAGCAATTAGAATTGAAGGAAGTACAGGAAGATCAGTGGCATAGCTAGAGCAAAAAGTGTGTATTACAAAAAGTTAAAACGACGTAGGGAAAGAAATTAAAATACTATGTTTGTGTTTATTTTAGGTGTAAATATAGTTGTTAAACTAATTATTAAGTAATAAAATTACCATGTTAACATAAATAGAGGAATCGTTGAAAAATAAAATTGTCTCAAGTGAAAAGTGCTGCCTTCCCCCCCCCCCCCCAAAAAAATTACTTCATTGTTTATTGATTTTAAATGTAAACTAATCTGAATGTTTATTATCTCAAGTTCTACTTCAACTTGGTTTATATCAAACAGCCCACTAATTTTATTTGAAATTTCTGTGATGTTCAAGTTTTCTTGAAATGGATTATTGATAAAAGATACAATCATTTCAGTTTTATTAAAATCTTTTAAATCATAGCAAAGCATTTCTTGATTTTGTTCAAAACATTTTAATAAATATGGGAGATGTCTAAGTTTGTGGTCACTGATATTTTTCTTTAATAAAAGCAAGTATTGTTGGAAAGTTTTTATTGAACTTAACATGTCAATTAAATTTTTATCTCTACCTTGTAACTCTAAATTTAAATTGCTTAATTTCTTACAGAAATCTACTAAAAATGATAAGTGTAACAACCATCTTTTATTACTCAATTGTGGATAAATATTTCCTTTTTCATCAAGAAAATTTTTTATGTCGTTAATTAATACAAGAAATCTTTCTAAAAATTGACTTCTGTTGAGCCAGCAAAATTATTGTACAACAGAAGTTCCCTATCATCATCTGCCTGTAATTCAAATAACCACCATTGCAGGGCTTTTCCTTGAACAGAATTTACAATTTTAAATCTAATATCCAAAATATCTTTTGTGTTTAATCTTTTATTACAAAGTACTTGTTGGTGAATAATACAGTGGTACGTTAAAAAATCTGGATATTTGTCATTGTTTTTACATAATGAAACGAAGCCTGATTTATTACCTATCATTGCAGGAGCACTATCAGTAGTAATAGACACAAGTTTAAAAAGTGGAAGTTTGCTTTTTTTCACAAATTCATCAAATGCCGAAAAAATGTTTTCTCCCCTAGTCTTTCCCAATAATGGTATAATTTTCAAAAGTTCTTTACTTGACTAATCTTGAAATACCATGCGAATAAATACCATTAACTGAGCAATGTCAGTGAAGTCGTTTGATTCATCAAATTGTAATGAAAACGCAACACACTGGTAAAAATGTCTAACATTAACTGAGTATTCAGATCGGCACTTAAATTTTCAACTCTTTTCATAACTGTTGTTCTGGAAAGTTGTAAATCTTTAATATTCGAAATTCTTTCATTTTTATTTTTAAAATCAGAAAATGAAGATTCTGCTGCAGCAAGAAATAATTCTTTTATTAACTCTCCTTCAGTAAAAGGCTTTTTTGCTTTTGCTAATAAATGACACACTTTCAAAGATGCAATAGTGACTGATATTAATTTATTTATTAATTTCAAAATCATATTTTGTTGTCTAGAAAGTCCTGCCTTTAAATTTATAATTTTTGATTTATGTATTTTGGAATTTTTGGGAAAATCTTCATATTTTGCATGTAGCGATTGAAAATGTGTCTCAACATTCAGCTCTGGCAATCTTTTTTTTGGAATTGCTACAAATGAATTACAAATCAAACAACAACACTTTCCATTTACCATTGTAAAGATAAAATCCGTTTCCCATACTTTGTGTCTTTGATACACTCGTGATTATCCTCAAATTAAATGAAATGCATACAATGTGCTTTTGTTATACGTCTACTTTTGCTATCCAGTCATTATTGTGACATTGTAAACTTTTATTATTATTTAACGTTGTATACTTGTGATGTCTTTTACTCTATACTTCGTTGTCCGTTATTCTAATTTGCCGTGCGCGCTTTTTCTCTCTCAGAATCCCTCTTGTTTATCTTATTATTATGCTATGTTTATCTACCTTTCGCATTACGAGTCTTATGCCTAAGATATTAGAAAATTTATTTAAAATGAGACAGTGCCACTAATATCTTTGATTATCAAAAAGAACTCAAATATACGACTGGTAAATTTCTCTTTTTCTCTAACACAAATTCTTACATTAAAACTTTCGCAAACAGTCGTGGTCTATTCTTTTTCTTAATTTCGCGCTTTGGCAAACTCACTTAGATTCCCGCTTAACAAGTCGGATTTATGTTAGAAACGGTGCAGTTGTAAATAAACAAACAGGCAGCACTCTTTTAACAAGAAAGTCAAATGACAATTATTTAGACCACTATGAAATATACAAAATTTTAACGTTAGAGAGATGGCTTTCTCTGTCCATCTATAAAACTCTTTAGCAAAAATTAGAACCTTCTTTCTTCAACATTAGATACTTTCTTTAACACATAAGGTTTACCTACTCTCAGTTTACAAATTTTTACTTATTAATCTCTAACCTTACTCGTAAAGAGGTTACCTAAATCTGTGTTAAGTTATCATTACACATTTGATATCAACCTCTAACATGCCAATTGATTCTCTTATGGACATTTCTTAACACTATTAAACATATATCTTAAAAGTCTTTCTTGTATCAGCTATAACAGGAATTATATACAAGTTTTGAACCTACAAGGCTGTATCTCTCATTCGGTCAAAAGTCTTTCACTAAAAGTTCTATGGCAATTCTTTAGTCTCAGATCTTCAGGAAATTTTGGCTCGGCTGCATCTCATCGGGAACATAGCGGGCTGTGGGCTCATTCAGCTCTGGCAAAAGGTTACTCTCTCCCTCGGCGAAAAGAAAAACTTACAAGGGAAGATGCTTCGGGAAATTTGCCTTGCCTTTTCTCCTCTGCTTGGGCTCGCCAAAAATGCCTGGACAACTGCCTTCTTTTTCTGCCGTTTCAACAGCTAGAACTTCCGTTAACTGAATCCCTCTCTGTCCTGGAATTTGAAACCTTGTCTGCGGCCTAGAAGTAGTCTCTCTCTCTCTCTAGCGATGTATCAACCTGGAAGCAGGAAACTCCTCTCTCAATCAACGTGGATCCAGGCAGCCTCTCTGACGGCGACTCTGGATCAGGCAGCCTCCTTTGACAGCACTTCTGGAACTGGGACCCCCTTCTGCTTGCTTCAGTCCCTTTTTATTAGGTATCCTCTGAGACCTTGCATGAAGTTTGGCAGCCTCCAAAGAATCGGTATGAGTCTCTCATCTTAAGTTTCAAGTACGGCACGCCTTTGGTTGTCCTCTGCTTTCTTTTGATTGTAAGTTGCCGGCCCTCAGAAAGTTGTTTGAACTCTTTCTGATTGACTTTGGAGATATTTACATTGAGACCTTGCAAGCCTTTCTCATACATACAAGTTTCAATAACAATCTTTCTAATGCCGCCATGTACAGCTTCGTGAACAAAAACATTGCCTTTGTTTTTAACACTAGATATTCTTATTAAAGCAATATATACAGTTAACATCAAAAGAGTTATTTACAAAAACATCTAATACAAACTATACTGAGACAAACAAAGTTTATTTTTTTACAATATTCACATGGGACTTTACCTAAGTAAAAAATCAGTGTAATGTGCTTTGGAATATTTAATATTTAAGCTACAATCGAATTTTTACACTTTGCTTATAATTGTATTCACTCGGCTCGCTGTTTGACTTCCACTGATCCAAATTAATTCATTTACCCAGACTTATAAGAAAATTACTGATTTGACAATTTTAACGAAAAGTAAATAAACAATATCAACACACTTAAAGCGAATTAAAAATAATACAAAATAATGATAAATAAAATATTATGTTTTCAGTTTTAATTAAATTTGTAAGGAAGGAGGAATACACAAGATATTAACTGGTCGATCACGATCGACAGGTTGAACACCCCTGCTAAATACAAATTATCACCACACTATATCAGAATTCACTCTCAGAGAAAATTTTTATCTTTAGGGTTTAAACTTTAGGGCAGTCTGATTCTCGTATCAGACTAAGCCCTAAAGTTCTGTTTCATATCTTTCTTTTAGGGTTACACGGTGATCAGCACTCATATTTGTAGATTTAGGGACTCAAAAACACACGTGTTGAGCAGATTATTTTATTAATTACAAATAAAATAAAACTTGACGTTTCGACCTCTATATCGAGGTCATCATTGGAAGAATACAACTGTATACAGAACCAAGCTACATGCTCATACTTTCTATATCAGTAAACTAAATCTACGTAGTTAATAAATCTTTTTTCTAGCCTGACCTCTAGTGATAGAAAGGAAAAACAAAAATAAATAAAGAAATAAAATTATATATAAAAAAAAAAAAATTATATATATATTATAAATAGATAAATGCAACTGCAATAAACTGTTAGAGTCCTCGTGTATTAATATTCTGGATAGTTACAAAATGATTTCTTTCAGTTGCTATTGAATTGATAAATGTTTGGTTGATGATTTTGTATTCTTGGTTTAGAGCCTGTTCATTCGAACAAATAGTTAAGGCTCTGTGTTTAAGGGTGCTTATGACACCTAATTTTTGTGTTGGGTGGTGGTAAGAATTTTTGTGTATGTATTGGCCTGTGTGTGTAGGTTTGCGGTAAACTGAGAAGAAGAGACAGCCAGAGGGAAGACGTGTGACTAGTGTGTCTAGGAAAGGAAGAGAGTCGTTTTTTTCCATTTCAGTGGTGAATTGGATACGTTTGTGTTGTTTGTTTAGGTGGCTAAGGAATGTATTTAGAGCTTTGCGGCCGTGGGGCCAAATGGCAAAAATATCGTCGACGTATCCGAGCCAAATTTTGGGCTTTAGACATGCTGTCTCTAGAGCACGTTGCTCAAAGTCTTCCATATAAAAGTTAGCTATTGGGGGAGAAAGTGGTGAGCCCATGGCTGTGCCTTCTTTTTGAAGGTAAAAATTGTTTTGCCATACGAAATATCCGGAGCGGAGTACGTGGGCAAAAAGGGCCGTGATGTCATGTGGAAATATGTTCTGTAGTAGCAAGATCGTGTCATTGATTGGGACATTTGTGAAAAGGAAAGTTATGTCAAAGCTGACTAATAAATCTTGGTCGGTGAGTGTAATGTTTTTGATTTTACTGGTGAAATGTTGTGTATTTTTTATGTAGGAAGGGGACTGACCTACCAATTCCTTGAGTGTGGCAGCTAATTTTTTTGCTAAGAGATAATTTGGGCTGTCAATTCCTTCAACGATCGGGCGAAGTGGTGTGCCAGGTTTGTGTATTTTTGGCAGGCCATAAATTCTGGGCGCACGGGCATACTGAGGTATTAATTTTTTTGTCGTTTCTTCGGGCCATGTGTGGACGGATTTGATTAATTCAGTTGTTTTCTTTTTGTTACGTTTTGTGGCATTGTAGTTAACCTTTTGGTAGGTGTTATGGTCCGATATTAACTGGTTCATTTTTTCAATGTATGTCGTACGGTCTAACAGGACGGTGGAATTGCCTTTATCGGCTTTCGTTATTATAATATCCTGGTTATTTTTTAAGGATTTAAGGGCTAGATTTTCGGTTTTGTTTATGTTGGTGTTTAGTTTTTTGTTAGAATTTAGTATACACGATGTTTCCATTTGTATTTTATCAGCCAGAATGGTGGGGAGGGATCTTAAACCTCTCTCGATATGATACACGATATCAAGCTTGTTTACTGACCTCGGAGCAATGGCATAGTTCAAACCTTTCTTTAGCAGCGAGAGTTCACCTTCGGTGAGAATGTGGTTTGATAGGTTGATAACTGAGCATTGATCCGATGGTGGTTGGTGGCTCCTAACATTGTTTGTGGGCGATTGGTTGCTCCTTATGAAGTCGGTTTGTGGTTGGCTGTTCCTTTCGTAATGGCGTCTTGATGATCTTGTGCTTTTCTGTTGTTCTAGGGCTTGAAATTTCATTATTAGTTTTTCTTTATTTTTCAGTAGTGAGTGCTTGGCCGAGTCATCAGTGATTCTATCTAGAATCTCCCAAATTTCTGGAATAACGTAGTCAGATAATTCAAATTTAAGTTGTAGAACTTTGTTTTGGGTGGATAGTTAATAAATCTTTTTTTTAGCCCTTTTTGCCCACGTATTCCGCTCCGGATATTTCATATGGCAAAACAATTTTTACCTTCAAAAAGAAGGCACAGCCATGGGCTCACCACTTTCTCCCCCAATAGCTAACTTTTATATGGAAGACTTTGAGCAACGTGCTCTAGAGACAGCATGTCTAAAGCCCAAAATTTGGCTCGGATACGTTGACGATATTTTCGCCATTTGGCCCCACGGCCGCAAAGCTCTAAATACATTCCTTAGCCACCTGAACAAACAACACAAACGTATCCAATTCACCATTGAAATGGAAAAAAACGACTCTTCCTTTCCTAGACACACTAGTCACACGTCTTTCCTCTGGCTGTCTCTCCTTCTCAGTTTACCGCAAACCTACACACACAGGCCAATACATACACAAAAATTCTTACCACCACCCAACAAAAAAATTAGGTGTCATAAGCACCCTTAAACACAGAGCCTTAACTATTTGTTCAAATGAACAGGCTCTAAACCAAGAATACAAAATCATCAACCAAACATTTATCAAAAATGGATACAATAAAAAAAACTATTCACAAGATCCTCCATAAAGATACCAGTAAGAACAAAAAAGATTTCAAGAATGCCATTGCCATTCCTTATGTTAGAGGCATTTCAGAAAAAATAGACAGAACACTTTGCAAATACAACATTAAAACCACCTTTAAACCCCCAAATAAGCTTAGACACCTACTCAGTTCCTCTAAAGATCCTCTTCCACACCTAGCACACCCAGGGGTATACAAAATACGCTGCACATGTAACATACCATACATAGGAGAAACAGGGCGAACTATCCCAATCAGACAAGACGAACACAAACGACACATTAAATACCTCCACTTCGGTAAAACAGGCCTTTCTGACCATGCACTCCAAACATACCATAGAATTGACTGGAAAAATACCAAGTCCCTACACCGCACCAAAACCTGGTTTGAGAAAAAATTTAAAGATGCTCAAACACAACCCAAATCTCAACAAAAATGATGGCCTCACCATTTCAAGAATGTGGAGGACCCATCTACAACCTGTATAACATCCTAAACTAGCATTAGAAAAATTCCCACTACAAGAAGACAACCTGGTGAAGTGTTTAGAACATTCAATAGCAACTGAAAGAAATCATTTTGTAACTATCCAGAATATTAATACATGAGGACTCTAACAGTTTATTGTAGTTGCATTTATCTATTTATAATATATATATATAATTTTTTTTTTTTTTTATATAATTTTATTTCTTTCTTTATTTATTTTTGTTTTTCCTTTCTATCACTATAGGTCAGGCTAGAAAAAAGATTTATTAACTACGTAGATTTAGTTTACTGATATAGAAAGTATGAGCATGTAGCTTGGTTCTGTATACAGTTGTATTCTTCCAATGATGACCTCGATATAGAGGTCGAAACGTCAAGTTTTATTTTATTTGTAATTAATAAAATAATCTGTTCAACACGTGTTTTTGAGTCCCTAAATCTACAAATATGATTGTTTCATATCTTATATAGGTTCCACTAATGAATAATTTTGCACATTACATTATTACACACAAAGTTCTTTTACGTGCACAAAAGAAACTAAAAGATTCGTATGTTACCAGGACCTTCCGACTTCGTAGGGTCTATCTCTCGATCCCTACAATTCTTTCTACAGCTCATTCCTTCTTCTTCCTCACAGTTGTCTTTCCGATGGGCCAGCCTGGAACTCACAATCATGAATTATCCTCTCTGATGTAGATGAATACAGCAGAGCTGTATTCGTCTACATCGGACGAATAGTTGGTTCACGTGGTCTATCATGACGGTCAGCTTGTGTTGATTTTTCCTGCTTTATTGACTAAATGCCTGCACTTGGCTCGCTACTCGGCTGCGTAACTGCATCTAGACATCGTTCTGTTGACCGCTCTCATGTATTCATCTCCAGGAATAACTCGAGCTGTGCCCCTTGAGTGACCTGCACCAAAGTTGAGAGAGAAGCAACCAAATGAAGAGTGCTAAGAGTAAGAGCTTAAGAGAGAGGCAGCTAGTAGTGTCGAGCTAGCCACCTCTCTCTTTTACGAGGGCTGTTCAATAAGTAATAAGACTAATTTTACTGTCGCGAAACCACTCATCAGAATATTAATTTCTGTGGAATAAAGAAATGTTGCTGTCTGTATTAATAAAAGAGGTTGGTAGATGGCGTATACGGGCTGATGTGCCAGAGCATCACGTGACTAAACGCAAGCTTGTTTCAGCACGCCTATGAGCCGCGTCCAGTCGTCGAAATGGAAGCATCCTTGGAACAGCGTCATGCGATTAAATTCTGTGTGCGTTTGCAAAAATCGGCATCGGACACTTTTAACATGGTATGCGAAGCTTTCCACGATGAAGCAATGTTGAGGGCAAGTATTTTTCGCTGGCATAAAACTTTTAAGGAAGGAAGGAAGGCAAAATGTGGAAGATCTTCAACGTCCATCACAGAGACAGTGATCAACACAGCAGCGATTATCATCAGGAAGGATCGCAGAATTACAGTATGCCAGCTGCATGTTGTCCAGAATATTTCTGTGGGAAGTGTTCACTCATCATGGCTGAACATTTTGGGACTGAAACATGTTTGCGCCCGATGGATTCCCAAACTCTTGACACCGGAGCAAATGCAGCATCGAGTAGATGTGTGCACAGAATGGAAAGAAAGACTGGAACAAGAAGGCAACGACTTCTTAAAACGCATCATTACAGCAGATGAAGTTGGTTGTATCACTCTGACCCTACAATGAAACAACAAAGCAGTGAATGGAAGCATCCGTCTTCGCCTACCCCCAAGAAAGCAAAAACTGTAAAATTGGCTGGTAAAGTTATGACTATAATGTTTTTTTGACTACGAAGGCATTGTTTACCAACATGCTGTAGAACCCAGGAATACTGTAAACGGCTCATACTATGCAGATATTTTACGGACAATGGTACAGCACGTCAAAAGGAAGCATCCATTGCTGAAGAATGGCTTCTTATTGCACCACGATAATGCACTGCCACATATTGCTGGTTGTGTAGTGGATGTTTTGCAGAAGAACAACATAGATATCCTACCACACACCCTCCATACAGTCCTGATCTCGCACTGTGCAATTTCTGGCTGTTTCCTCAGCTCAAGAAACCACTAAGAGGCCGCCATTTCGAAAGTAACAAAGCATGTGTAAAAGCTGCAGAGGCAGTTTTGAAAGAACTCTCAAAAAATGGACTTTCATATGTGTTTAAGAAGCGGGCGCAACGTTGAGACAAATGCATTGCGTCTCACAGTAGTTACTTCGAAAAAGACCATCTAAATGATGACGATTAATGGTAATGTTGGATCCTACTTCTAAATCTTTTCCTTGGATCTGACATGTTAATCACTATGATGTTCTTAAACAATTGATAAGTTGATTTCTAATTCAAATATAAAGAAAATTTATATTTAAAGACTGCGCCACTTTATATCTGAATTAGTTCAAGAATTGAAGATAAACCAACTCGCAACTATCCCTCCTTTTAGGTGTTAATATTATATATACTGGCTGAGAATATTTAACTTACTTAATTTACCCGCTTTTGTTCGAATATTTTATGAATGGTACAGTAAAAGAGATTCAGGCAAAATACAACTTTTGATTAACAAAAACAAACATTTAATTTTAAAATCACAAATTTTACACTTAACTTCAAATCGCTAATTAAGTTATTAGAAACACTTCAGCCTTCCTGGCAATACAGTCATGCAAACTCAGACAATGGTAATTCTGCTATCTCTACTTTACAGTCATCTCACAGTTCCTTAAATTCCAAATACAATAAAATCGCAGTAACACACCTCTTCACAAACAAACACTTTTAATTTTACACTTCGGCTAATTCTGCACAATAGTTACTGTTAGTATCAGGGAATTCCAAGATGAAA
Organism: Typopeltis vanoorti; assembly: GCF_054136105.1. Lineage (NCBI taxonomy): Eukaryota > Metazoa > Arthropoda > Arachnida > Uropygi > Thelyphonidae > Typopeltis > Typopeltis vanoorti. The sequence goes on along the minus strand of NC_143549.1, from coordinate 54,813,790 downwards.
CTCACACACTTCTCTGTATAGAAATATTAAGGTTGGAATAATCTTACCAATAATCTTTTCTTCTTCATTTACATATAAGTAAACACTTTTTATAACTGTAAACACTTTGAACAGTAAACAGCACTCATTAAAATAATTCTTCTAAGCAATAACTGAATTAATCATCGGTCACAATACACATAAACAAACATTGTTGCATAAAGTACTACCGATCACTCATGAAATAAAGCAATACAATAATTCCTTAACTTTAGGTTTTATATGCACAGTTGTTCATCCCTCCGGCATTCAATTAATTCTTTAAGCACTATACTTCTGAATACAACTATCGTTAAACTTCAATTTTCACAGCCTCTACTTCTCTATACTTCAAGGTTAAGTATGTCCTTGAAAGGTCGGCACTGAAACCAAATCTCAACTCAAGTATCTCTAGTCTATTTAATAGTCTCTCTACCTTTTTTTCATAGCTATAATTGTTGTTCTACAACTTATTAGCTAACCGCCTCTCGACTAGTAGACTTTATTTAGCTGCTTGAGTGACTTGCCGACTCGCTATTATCGCACTGTGATTTTCGAATGCCGAATACTCAGATTCCAACCTAATGCCAATCTCTCTCTTATAAATTTCTAATGCTCTCTCTTTTCCAGCATTTCTCGCTTTTTATATCCGTTTTTCCCGCCAAAATTCTTCTCGTGATCTCTTCAACTAATTCCTTTTTAGTAAACTTTCAGCTTTCTCCCCACGTTCTGTTCCAAAAACGTGCTCGTCACTTACATACATTTCCATGACAACCAAACAAAATATAATAAAATCGAGGTATTGCATAACGCTAAACTTCTACAACCAGGAACAAAATAAGAATATTTAGATTTCAATTAATGCGCAGTTAAATTATCAAATACAAGTTCTTATAATATTAACATAGTAATAATTAAAAAAGCTTAATATTTAATACAGTCTTATCACTATTAATACATATATCTTTGATTAAATAATTAGATATTAGACAAAATTAAAGTAGTTATATGAATATTAAATTGTAAAATAAGTTGTTTACATTAAATAATATTTACAAGTCTAGCCTTTGTGATGGAACATCATGTTGGATTCTGAATCAAATAATAATTACTCCAATCTCTATATATTCAGAATCCAACAGTAATCTGTTTTCTGTATAAATATAGTCTTATAACTTATTGAACAGCCTATGTATGTCGTACCTTGAGTGGCACTCCTACAGCGTCCTACCTTTCCGCTCGGCACTACTCCTTTGCACGGGGTTCCGGTCCTTCTCCTCGCGTCTCCCGGGAAACTCCTGCTTGCAACTTACTCCATGCATACGTGACTACCCTGGGGCATGTTACTAATCCGAATGTCTCGTTTGCGAACTTTGAACTCACTTTTACATACTAACATAATTCTCATCAATTTTTCTTCCATTGTTAAATTTACAAGAACAGGTAGTATTATCTTACATAGAACAGTCCAATATTAAAAGTGTTTATTTAAAAATTTTTCAAGCAATTAACATCTCTACTTATATACAAGGATTTCTCTCAGTGATTTGATGCTTGTTAAATCCTGAATGAGATATTTTGCAACGAAATCTCTTCAAGATTTAACAGAACTCAGGGAATTTGTGACCTATAATAATTTGAATATCACCAACAACTTCTTTAAACATAAAGATATACATAAATATACATGGGAAGCCAGAGGATATAAAAGCATCATTGACTATATAATAGTGGGTGAAAAACTAAAGAAGTTGGTAAGAAATTACAGAGTATACAGAGGATGCAATATTGACTCAGACCACCATTTATTAATCAGTATTATTAAGATCCCAAACCAGAGACATAGAAACAATACAAGAACACAAAAATAAAAGCAGGAGCAATTTAAGATAGAACTGTTACAGCAAAATAGTATCAGAGAACTATATCAAAGAATACTTACAAATCATACAAAGAAAATAAATGAAGATACAGATATAGAAAATGAATGTCAAAACATTAAACAAATAGTAAAACAAGCTGCATATAAACAAAACTGCAAAGAAAAGGGAAAGGACTAAGAACCTGGAACCCAGAAATAGAATCAGTTAGCTTTGAACTGTAGCTACAGTTCATAGCTAACTGATTTTATAATAGTCGTTGTATAGTGATACGATGTTTCTTATAGTGTTTACTTGCTTTCTATGTTCCCACGCCTGAAGAAGTCAGACAATCCGATGAAACATGTTGCGTTTTGAGTAAATTTAATTGTTATTCTAGTCTCAGTTATAATCAGTGTGTGTATATATATATGTATATATATGGAAAAAATTTCAACAGAATGAAGGAAAAACAAAATCATAGGAAATAAACAATTAACCAGCCTTTTGTATGCTGAGAATAGTTATTTTTTGCTGAAAATGAAAACCAATTACAGAAAAATCTACACATATTGAACAAAACAACAGAGCAATAAGACATGAAGATCTTAATAAATATAACAATCAATAGCATTTCAAGGTAAAGAAATTAAAAGATGCAAACTAGTCATTCACAACCAAATAATAGAACAAGAGAACAAATTCAAATATCTAGGAAATTACATAAGCCCCAATGGAGAAATTGACATTGCATATAAAAAAAGCAAAAATTCCTAGCAGTCATTGGAACTTTAAACAGACACTTCAATAAACAGATGGCTAGAACAACCCAAATCAAACTATATGAAATAATAGCCAAACCAATTCTGAAATATGGCAGTGAAACATGGATTTGGGGAGAATGAGATAAAGGACAAGTGAAAGCTGAAGAAATTACATTCCTAAGACTACTCGCAGACTATAAAAGAATGGAAAAGATATGAAACGAAGAAATAAGAAAACAGTTATCCATAATTAACATAACAGATGACATCACAAACTATAGAAAGAACTAGAAAAACATATAGAAAGAATGAATGAGTACAGATTGTCAAATATTACCTGGAAATATAAACCAAAGGTAATCCGATCAAGAAAAAGACCCAGGAGGAGATGGGCTGAAGACTTTAAACCTTTGAAAACGTTACAGGCAAAATAATTGCCTAATACTTGAAAGCCAGAAAGAAGATACTTTTTTGAAGTAAGTCATAATTGCTTATTTTCATACCAGATATATTACAACAGCTATTCATTTTAGTTAGAAAATCTTAAAGACTTGTACTGGATTTATTTAAAAGTATAACATCATCTGCATAAGTAAAGAACTGAGATTAACATCTCCAATTTTTATATCAGGTTTAATGCTGCTTTCCTTCATAATGTGATCCACATAGATAATGTACATCCTTCTCTGACACCAGATTTAACATCAAACCATCTTCCTGTACTTCAGTTCTAACTGTTGGCTTACAACTCAAATAAAGACTAAGTATTGCTTGATATAATGCCCCATTTATACAACTGTATCATTTTGTATCCAATATACCTTTTCCAGATCTACAAAACTTAAATATAGATCTTTGTTATATTTCCATGATTTTTCAACTGTTTGTAAAGTGAAAATCTGATCCTCACAGCCCCTATTTGGCCTGAATCTAGCTTGTTCTTCACAAAGCTTCCCTTTCACAATTCTTCTCAAATGTTTCTCAAGTATACTTGCATAAATCTTACCAGGACCACTCAGTAGGGAAATACCTCTGTAATTCTCACATTCAGTTTAATTTTCCTTTTCATATATGAGTAGTATGAGAGCTCTAATCCAGTCATCTGGAAATCACCCCCCCCACACACACACACACACTGTCCTGGCCTTCTGAACTATGCAATTCAGCCACTGTAAGACTTTATACCTCCATACTTGAGCATTTCTGGTCATATATCATCTACTCCAGCTGCCTTTCCACATTTCAGGCTTTGATGGCTTTTACTATAAGTATGTATTCCTGATTGCATGCCTGTTGAGTGTTTCTTACCACTGTACTGTCACTTCTTGTTTCATTTAGCAATTTTTCGAAGTAATTACTCTATACCTCAAGGATATCTTTTTCTCCAGTTTTCATGTCACCTTTATCATCTCTAATTCTTTTTATGGCACTCTTTCCTCCTTTTCTGAGCTTCTTCAATAACCTCCAGAATATCTTGCCACCTTCCTGATATTTATTTTCTATATTCTTACCAAAGTCTGTCTATGACTTTTGTTTCGCTTTCTTGCAATTAGCTGTATTCTCTAAGAGCATGAGCTGACTTATTTGCCAGGAATTTTCAATATGCTTTCTTCTTTTCCTTCACTGCCTCTTTAACTTCCTGTGTCCATCATGGAATTCAGATTTTTCTATCCTTGCAGACAACCTCACCACATCTCTCAATCAATCAATCAATGTTTTCCTCAAGGCTTGCCACTGAATCTCTAAGGTTTGATTTTTATTCTCAAACTTTCATTTTTTCTTAAATAACGTTTGTGTATTTTAATCTACATTTCACATCTGAGAACTGCTCAACTTTTATTTGCTTTAAAACTTTCTTACATGTTCTTCTTTTCAATATGAAATTCAATTTTATCCTGCTCAAGACTAAATGGGGATCACTTCCAATTTCAAATCCTCTGTACACTCTAGTGTCCTGCAGTGAGAAAACATTACTATCAACAATAACAGTCAAGAAGACTTTTCTGAATCCTTGCCTCTTCTCTCATTGTGAATTTGTGTACATTTTTATGTTGGAACATTGTATTAGTAATAACCAGTCCATGTCCTGAGCAGAAATTCGGTTATTTGCCATTATTATTAGCTTTGCTCCATTCTCCAAATATTCCCAAAATATTTTTCTATGTCTGACAATCCTATCCTACTCTAGTTAGATCCTCTACAAGGACCAATCTTTCCTTTTTCTTTGTGTCAGTTGTTTTCTCTAAAGCTTTAAAATATTACTCCACTTCTTAGTAGAACCTTCTTGCACAAATAAGTCTTGTTGTCCAGTTTTCCATTCTGATATTTGCCTACATCACCCGACCTTATATTGCTTGCCATCCCAGATTAGCCTCATATCAACTGACTGCACCTCTATTATGTTGATTGTACCAATCTTGAACTCTGATATTGAGTTGGGATGTGTTTCAGGAGTTGTTCGAGTAGCTGACTTTTTGCTGTTTGCCATCTCGTTTTCACCAATGTGTGTGGGGGGGGGAGTAACCAGGCAATACCTGAGCTGGCATAAAATTCTGTTGTGTTGTACAATCATTTTACATTATAGTTTAAGTCAAATGGAAACGTGTTTCATCCCAAAACAACCCGACCAAACATGCATATATATATATATATATATATATATATATATAATTTGCAGGTATAACTACCCTTGGTAATCTTAGGTTTCTACGAAGCATTTACTGGGCTGTGATGCAATTGAGTCTATCACTCAATTGAAGATTGAGTGATAGACTCAATGTGATATTGAAGATACACTTCAGTGATATTGAAGATACACCTAAACCTCTTTTTATGTGAATTTTTTTTATGCAAATTGGGATATCAAAAATAATTTTTTTTTTACGCGATGTTTATTCACTTTTACGCAACCAACCTAAAGTCTAAGTTAGGAAAAAATCCATAATTTAAGAAAATTCTTAGAATTTTGTAGAATTGCATTCTCGTTTCAATTAAGAAAATTCTAAATTCCCCGAATTACATAACTGACTGCACATGAACAAAAAAAAAAAACAGCAGTTGTTTGCTGTTTGAATTTGGTTTCTCGTATCAACTTAGAAAATTCTTATGAATTTCATTTATTGGGAATTCCCTGAATTACATTGACTGTGCATAAACAAAACAAAAAAAAAAAAAAAAATATCTGTTCTTAGTGGTTTGAATTTGATGTTTGAGTACACAACAGTTCCACATGTTTTGCATTTTTTAAGTGAAATCAAAATAAAAATCGCATTATCAAATTAATAATTTTGCCAAGAAATAATAAATGGTAAGCTATATGTAATTTTCAAACTTTCGTTTCATTAACCGAAGATTTTAATCCAGCCCTCACGTGATGTTGCCAATAACCAAAAAAAAAAAAAGCAAAGCCGTTTCCTTGGATATAAAAATTCAAATTTTAGATAATCTTCAAACTGGGGAAGGTGCGACGGCTGTGGTTAAACATTTTGGAGTCCGTGAATCAACTGTCAGATCTATAAAGAAAAATGAAGAGGCTATTAGAAAAGCGGTATGTTCTGGTACAAAATCTAGTGCAAAATTATCATCATACACAAGAGATGTTGTTCTGGAAAAGGCCGAAAAAGCTTTAACGATGTGGATAGAAGATAATGTACAAAAAAGAATGCCAGTTGATGGAAATTCCATCGAGCAGCCAGCATTGAGATTTTATGAACAGATTAAGAATCTGCAGCCAGATACTTAATTTCAATCGAGGAAAAAATATGAATTTAATGCAGGCAATGATTGGCTGGCTAAGTTTATTAAAAGACATGCTCTTCATAATATAAAAATTAAAGGCTTCTGCTGATGAAACAGCTGCTAAAGCATTTCAACAAAAACTTACTAAAATAATTGAAGATAGAGGTTACGCTCGTGAACAAGTTTGGAATATGGATGAAATCCGGCCTTTTCTAGAAAAAAAATGCCAAACAGAACTTGTGTATCAAAAATGCAAAAAACTGTTGGTGGGTTCAAAGCACCAAAGGATCACATAATACTCCTATTTTGTTCGAATGTTTTAGGAGATCGGATGTTAAAACCACTGCTCATAAATCGATCATCAAGACCACAGCCAATGAAAGGTGTAGATTTTCAAAAATTGCCAGTTCATTGGATGGCCAACAAAAAAGCTTGGGTGACCATTGATATTTTCACTGAGTGGTTCTACAAACATTTTGTGCTAGAAGTTAGATGCTATTTGAATGACAAGGGTCTCGAATTTAAAAAATGCTTTTGATTCTTGATAATGCACCTGGTCATCCTGCCATAGAACACCCAAATGTGCAATTTTGTTTTCTGTCGCCCAATACCACATCATTGCTACAACCTCTAGATCAGGGTATAATTGCGACTTTTGAAATATATTATGTCAGACGAACATTTCAGTACGTTTTGAACAAGCTAAATGATGATGAAACACTGTCAGTTATGGACGTGTGGAAAAAATTTTCAATTATGGATTGTATTGATCAGGTTCGATTATCGTTATCTGAATTGAGACCAGAAACTATGAATTCATGCTGGAAAGCTATTTGGCCCTCAAGTGTTGAAGAGAATGTTCCTGTTCCCTTCAATCATACTGCAGAATTCCCCAATATAATAAGTTAGGCATGTGAAATTGGTGGAGAACGATTCGATGATCTTACGTCGGCAGATATCGAAGAATTGTTAATTGATAAACCTCTTAGCAAAGATGAAACAGTGGAGATTGTTTCTGAGACTCCTGAAAGCGAAGAAGTTAATGATAATGATCAAGATAATCCTACTTTTACTGCTGATATAATTAAAGAAGGTCTTAAACTGGCCAGTAATTTGGGAATTATTTTGCCCGACATGATCCAAATGAAGAATGTGCTGGGGAGTTTTCACGTGAGCTTTAGTTTTTAATTTCCTCATACAGAGAATTATATCGCAACTTATCTAAAGCATCAACACAGTGATTTATAACTGAGTTCATGCCTAAAACTGCTGAAACAACCAGTGGTACTTTTGTTCAAGACATGACAAGAAGAATTCCGCAAGTTGAGGCGGAAGTCGATGACGATAATACCATATCTAGTAGTTCTAGTGATATTACAGTCTCACGAAAACAAAAGCTTTTGTGTTTATTGTCAGATTGAGAAACTGATAGCGAATAACATAATTTTCTTATAGAATCCTTAGCAAACAACTGAATATGTTTTTTTTAAAGTTATTAAAATTCATTACATATATGTATGTGTGTTCTCCATGAAATGTAAATAAAAATCTTATGATCCTAATGAATTTAATGTGTTTTTTTTTTTTTTTTTCATTACTTTGCTTATATTTCATGTTTGGAACCAATCTTCACTTTTTCTATGGAGTCAGTAGTTCTTTTTACATGAATTCTATTTACGCATAATTTTAAGGAACATATCTGTCGCAAAAAAGAGGTTTAGGTATATATTAAATATGATTGCAGTAAAAATGCATGCAAAGTAAATTTTTAATTGTTTATTTAACACAGTGTACCAGTAACTTTTTTTTTTAACTTCCATCCACAAAAAAGGTTGTGAACCTATAGCAGTTTAGTACTGTTGGATGACTAGGTTTTTGTTTTCAACATGATCTTGAAATCCTGCTCTAGAGGCTAAACATGAAACGTCCAGCAAGTTCTCAGGATGGTCTCATGAAATAATCTTCCTTCTCTAAAAAGAGTTAATGAAGGTATCTGTTTCAGTCTGCTTGCCATGATGAGATTCAAACCTGCAGCCAACCAGGAATTCTATATGATATGTAATAGAAAAACATAACATTTATAATTGACCACTAGGACTTTTATAGATTAGTTTCTAGCCACCAACTAGAACTTTTTTTTTTTTTTTCAATTTATGATATATAGCTCAAAACAAGAAGTAGTGCTGAAGAGAGTAGTTTGTAAGTGTAAAAAAAAATCTAATTTATGGATGTCTTGATGTGAGTAACTTGTTTATTCATAGTCATCCTTGTAGTTTTGGCTACTTGCTGAGCAAGTAGCTAATGCCAGCTGGAAGAGATTTTTTTCTACTTGTTTAGTTGCATCAATTGTTTTTGTATGAATCTTTAGTTAGCCACTCAAAACCCAGATACCAGTGTTGTAAGTATTCCTAGTTTCTGCTCCCAATTAGGCTGTATTTCCCATGCAAATTTTTTTGCGCACGAAGTTGTCTTGACTTGGCTTGTGTCTAAAAAGATACCATTATCCTTAAACTGATGTAAATGTTGGCCTGGTTGGCTAAGTGGTTAGTGTGTGCACTCTCTCTAACACTGGTGCATATTCAAATCGCAGTATGGGCATGAATGTTTGTGAATATCTTTAGGTGGGAGGTGAATTTCATCTCCTGGTGTGAGACTGCCATCTGCTTATTGGAGCCTGAAATAACTGAAAGTTCAGTGTTTGGTCTTTAGAGCCGTTTCTGAATTATAAAAAATCAATACAAAAAAAAAAAAAAAAAAAAAGAAAGAAAGAAAAGGAAAACATCCTTACATCATCCTCAGCACTTATCTTGTGCTACCTTTCATTTCATGAGTGAGTTGTGGGGGGGAAACCCACACACACACACACATGGCTTGACAACTCTACTTTCCCATGGCAAATTGATTTGGCCTCCTGGTGAATGGCTACACACTGGACAAACTTTTTTATTTAGTAAAAAAATATTTTTTTAAAAAAAATATACATATTGTAAAGGGCCATTCTAGTAACAGAACTTAATACAACAAATTAAATTTCCCCCCAAAATATCAAAGTTGTTTTTAATGCTCTTTCTTGGAATGGTTCTCTCACAAAGGAAATATTATCCAAACAGTATAGCACCATTGACATTTCATTAAAATACTGGTGGAGAGGTGGGGGGGGGGGGGAGACTTGGGCGAGTACATTTTTTGTGTGGTATGTAGGATCTTGCATAATTTGTCAAGGTGTGACAGGATGATTGACAACAGATCAGCTATGGTGTGACAGTTCATTAGAACATGGTTCACATCATTAATCCACTTCAGAGGCAGATCATATTACATTTTGACAAATGTAATATGATCTATCCTAACTGGTACATAAATAGATTGGCAAAGAGAAGAGACAGGGAGAAACCACAGCAAGGAGAAAAAGTAGAATTCGAACTTTACTGTGTAAAAAGCCAATGAATTCAGCCAGTAATTAAATGGTTTGAGTGTGTGTATTGGGGGGAAGGGGGTTGTGAAAAGTGTTTCCTCCATAGTGAAATGGGATTTGACATTCAGAGAACCAAGGTTGTAGTATCCATGAAAGCATCTTCCATCCTCTCTTTGATAATTTGCAAGAGTTCTTGATACATAATGACACATTCCCACACATTTTAGGATAGTTGCTCGGGTGTTTGGAAAGAGCATAAGTTGCTTGCCAAGCCCTTCAACAGCTGGATGGAACAGTGCACCATTATGTATCTTAGGTAATTTTTTTAATGTAGCTGGCTGCATTGACTTGGGTTTGTCTGTTAGTTGTTGCATGCAGATAGTGTTATTTATTATCTCATTCATCCTTAGATATGCATTCTGATGTATTAGATTGGGATGACATTGCTCTTGTTCCTGTTAATGTGATATTTCATTATCTTCTGCCTAAGGCAAGTTAAAGCTACCACAAAGAGCTAATGCAATTTCTTTTAATCTGCAGCCAAATTGAGGCTCTTCACTTGTACTCCCTCAATTTTAAGAATTGTCAGAATAATATCAGTAAACTTTCTCTACATGTGCCCATTCTGTTGTAACTTTCTTTTGATTCTTGTTGTTATTGAAATATGGAATTTCATGTTTTGGACTATGTGCTGACAGGAGTGCAGCCGTTTGGATACAAACCTTCTTGCCCTGTAGCATTTCCAAAGTTAACAACTTTGGTATGAGAACTTGCCTTAAGTGTCTTTTAAGACTGCTGAGAAATATCTTTTTGCAAGTGAAAAGACAGCTTTGGTAAGTAAGTTCATATTGATAATTTGTTGATTGGTTTTTGTTTCTCTAAGCAAAACAGATTGTCTTTTTGTCTAGAAGAGCTCCACTTGCAACTTAAGGGTAGCACAATAAATCAGTTGTGCATTTCTCTCAAACCTAGCACATCAAAACTTGTGCACATTCCCCTAAAGCATCTAGTTGATCCACCTGAAAGCATGTTTCTTTTTTTTTTTTTTTTTTATATATAAAACAGTTGTAATAAATGTTGATCGTGTGTACATGCACACAAGATTTCATTGAAAACTAGGTATTCTCCCTATTGAGCAGATCTCATAACTAAGCATACAACTCTGACATATGACTCTTTTCAGTGATAGGTTCTCAGATATAGATGACATTCTTATGGAATTTCAACCATCTAAACTGTTTGATTTGAAAAACAATGAAGCAGTACCTTTTCTTGATTATGCATGTGTCAAATTAATTTCAGAAAATTCACACCAATATTTGCATGCAAAATCCAACTACCCTTATGTGCAAAAACTGGGAATACTTAAAACATTTAAAACAAGTTGAGACTGTCATCTAAAATTCTCTTTAAAATCTTGTTGCTACATTGTACTCTTTCTTGTGAAATGGCTTTTTTTTAATACTTGTTTGCTTATCAACAATGGTCCATGCCTCATTTGTTGAGAATCTAGTGCTGCCTAAGAGGTTTACTGTTGAAGGCAGCATTTACTTTACCTTCTGTTTATTAATCTAACTAAATACTGATACAGTGATATATGTGCAAAAATGTTTTATATAAATAAGCAGATAATTTAAAGTTTTATTTGAATGAAAACTTATCACCTTTTTGGCCAAAATTTCCAACTCTTTTCTTAATGATAGTCATAACAGATGCTATTAATAATGTTTACATTTTCTTTCTTTTAGTAATTCAAGCACTAGTGGCATTAGTAAATGATCCTGAACCTGAACATCCACTCAGAGCAGATTTAGCTGAAGAATACTCAAAGGATAGAAAAAAATTTCTGAAAAATGCTGAGGAGTTCACTAAAAAGTTTTCTGAGAAACGGCCTCCTGATTAAACTTCAAAAGTTTTTCTTGAGTAGAACCAGTCCCCACCTTCTGAATTGTGTTAAAGACACTTGCACTGAATCAAGATTTGGGGCGAATCTTGAATTTAGTTAATTTTTATTTTACACAGTTCATCAAATACAAATGTTTAGGGAAACTGCAGAAAAAAAAAAAATATTGATCTGCTATTCTCTAACTGTCTAATTTCTTTTTCTTTTTTTAAGAATGAGTTTAATTTATTTTTATAAGATAATTCAGAGAACCCAATTTAGACAATAGTTAACTAGTAATTGGATATTCTGCTAGCATCTGGCCTCTCCTATGAAATTGTAAATATAATAGCCAATTGTCAGAGAGTATGAAATGGCAGCAAACTAATTTTTGAAATAAATAGTTTGAACTTCTGACGAATGTTTCTACTGTATGGCTGTGTAAGTATTCTAGAAATTAAGTGTTAAAGAAAATTTTAGACTTTTAACCTCTTACATATGCATATGTTGGATATTGTCACTGAAAATTATTCATTCCCTTTTATTTCATATACTAATTTCTAGTGAAAATGTACATTAATAAATAGTTAAGTGGATTTGCCTAAATGTTTTTTTTTTTTTTTTTTTTTCCCTCTCTCAATTATAGAAGTAGTTTATCTTACTGCATGTATATAAACTGTGTTCTTTCTTCAGTCATTTTGTGTTTCAGAAACTCTGAATGCACCATTCTTACCCAAGTAATTTCACAAAGCAGACTTGATAATTTCTAAATATTTAGACATTTAATCATTTTAGCTTCTTTCTCCTCCCTTGGTATTTAGATCATTTTATTAAATATTGTAGTAATTATTTTTATATGAACGTAGATGATTTAAAATAGTATTAAAAATGCTTGTTAGTTTGGTTGGGTTGCTAGAATATTTTTGAGTATTTTTATTATTAATCCAAAATTTTGATGGAGTATGAAATTACTTTGAGTAATGTTATATTTTGTTCAGAGAAATAATGTACATGTGTAGATACAAAACCTATCTCTGTTCCTGCTGCTAATGAATCATTAACATTAATATTTACAAAAATTATCCCACAGAGTGAATTTCAATAAGAACTTGTTTTTAAACATTTGAAGAGCAGCGTCAACTAATATATAAATTTAACAATCTCAATTTTAATTTAGTGTGCATTTCTAGCTGGCAGCAAGAATTCTTCAAATTCATTTCACTTCTCAGTAATAACTTGTGATTATACCTATGTGTATTTTCTATTCATTGTAACTTGCCACACTCATTTTTAATGGCTTGCTGGTTTTCTTAATTCACCCCCCCCCCCCCATAAAAGTAAGTTATACTTTTGTACATGTATATATTCTACAACTAATACATTGACTATTTAAGTGATATTTAAATAGATGATTAATAAGGTTTTTGAATGACAAGTGAAAATCCACCATTTCTCCCTAAATCGACATGTAGGTACTTTGGTCCTTCAGCCAGGGAATGTTAGTACATCAGAAGAGGTGTGTCTAACTGACCATACTATAGTGAATCAGAGCTTTCTTTAAAGCACTGATAAGAGCCTTTGGTATTCAAATTTCTCATTGTAATATTGAGGGTAATGAGAATTTTGATTGTGTCTAACTTAAGAATATGCATGAAACTAACATTTGTAAATCACTTAATTTTTTTTTATATTAATTTCGAAATTGCTTCTCAGATATCTGTAAAAAGTATACTTTCTGAATGAAAAACATTTTGTAGCACATAAACTGCACATTTACCAAAAATAATACCACACACTTAACTCATTTGATAACCATTTTATTACCCCTGTAAACTGATTCAAGTTATGAAATTCTGAAACAATTTTTGATACAAAATACTTTTTAATAACTGATATTGTCACTACTTTTTGAATGTTAAATACAGAAGTTTATACTATAAAATTCAACTTAAGGAGTATATTAACTGGGTTTGAATTCAGCTGTTTGTGATTAACATTATCTTTTGATTTGTTATCAATTTTTTGATTATTTCAGCTTTTAAGTCATTCTCATATTTTGTGATGCGTAATTTTTAATGGAGGATTTTTTGGAGGGAGCGGGATGTGGGATTTGGAGGGATGAGATGGCTAATTGCATTTCATGTGGAACAAATTTAAAATGTTCATTTTTGCATTGGAACATTGTAGTGAGAATTTCAGAAGTAATTTCTATATTCTGCTCTCTATATATATGATCATACCAGGTCTATTTTGTTTCTTTCATTTGTAACTGCAGTGATTGACATCCTTTCTTGTACCTGTCTTAAAGGACATTTCAGAACTGTTATGATCTGGTATACAATAAAATAGTTTAAACTGTGCTTTGTTACATTCTTGAAAAATCTGTACTTAAATGGATATGTAACGATTCACAAGCAGTATTTTAGCTTAAAAAGGAAAATTAATTTTAAAAAACAAATTTTTTTTAAGGTATTGAATTTATATTATTTCTTCTCTAAATTAATGTAGAGCTGCTATTATTGGTTGGACTTCGAAAGCATGCTTTATCTCTTTAAAGGCTTGTATTTGTCAAAATTAAGATCATTAGCTTATGAATGTAAATATAGATAAAACTTTAATTTGATGTTTTATATAATTATGCAAATATCATTGCACAGAAAAGTAATCTTAAAAATTGCTACAAGAAATTTTTGTCTAGTTCACTTTCTAGACTCCGGGATAGTGCAGCCCTGCTGGAGAACAGTATAATTAACAGATATGTACTGTTCTTTGTAGCCTTAATCGCTTGGACTGAAATTCCCTTTAAACACAAACAGTTGTAGCTTGCATCACAGGAGCTATCGCATAGCTTGTGCAAGCAATACCAGTAGTCAGCAGTTCCTTGTTTGGTTTGCAAACTTCTTGTGATTAATGTTTAAATTACATGTTTGTTTGTTTTTTAAATTTGAAGACAAAAAAATGAAGTATTGTCTTTGGTTATTATGGTAATGAAAAAGCTTTATGCTTGGGAAGCATAAAAACTAAGATGGAATAGGAGGTATTCCTAAATCCTTGAAATTTAGGAATTTAATCTAGAGAAAAAATTTACTCTAGAATTCTAAACACTTTTTTGAAAAGCCAAATTGGGTGTAATAAGTTAAAACAATGTCAAGGTGATAAGCAGTTTAATGCTTAAATTCGAAAAAATTAGCTAGGTATGCATTTTTAATATTTAGGTTAAACGTTTGATTCATCTGGCACTTGGCCTTTCTTAGAACTCTAGTTTTTTGAATAAATATGGTGTCAAAATAAGTCATTTATGGTATTATCAAATTAAATTTCTGCTGTATATCCTCAAGGAATTCAAGTATTAGAGGCTAACAATGAAGATTTCATGACTGGTTTCTCATTAATTTTCAAATGGTCTATTGTTAGTCATTTATTTAATCAGCTCTTATTGCTCTTCTAAAGCACTCTGACATCAATTAACCTATCTGTCCATGTTCATCCCTGGTCATCTTTGTTTCAAATGTTTTTCTCCTTACTCTTTCATCTCTTCTGTTTAAGTGACTGTGTCCTCTTAATTTGACCGGGAAAGAAAACTCCTTAAAATTTATTTAAGACATTGTCATTTGCAGAATAAAAAGATAAGCTAAGTCTAACATCTGTTTGAATATTTAACTTAATACCACTTTCCTCTGATCTGTATAATAGAGGTAGTTCATTACTGATGGTATAGTATAGGACAGTGATGGCGAACCTTTTTACTCAGGTGTGTCAAACATCTTTTTTTTTTTAAATATTGACGTTGATGTGCCACTTGCATACATGCATTATAAATTTAACTACATAATCATAGATGGTGACTTATACATATCATATTAGGCTATTTATTTAATAGGACATTGATATAAAATCTATGAATTCATATACAATCAATTTAATAAAGTGAAATTACAAACTTACATTACATTTAATGACTTTTCTGTTGCCGAGTACTGGAAGAAAGTTGCTTTATAGAAGGGCTATAGTGTGTACATTTTAATGCTGCACAGGCAGCTCTCATATCATTGCTCAATCTATTTCTCCCTTTCGATTTGATATTATTAAGGCAGAAAATAGAGTTTCACAAGAGTATGTGGAAGAGAAAATTGCTAGAAGAGCTTTAGCTCTCCAACTACAAAATAAAATAGAAATAGGCTAACTATAAAATATAATTCTTTCAATGAACCAAAACCTACCTTCGCCTTAACTGAGAGCAATCTTAACGATTTATCGCAGTTTTTTCATCAGAATACCAATATTTTTCAACATCCAAGGTGTGTCAGTGCTGACATGCATGTCATAGGTTTGCCATCACTGGTATAGGATTACAACTACCAGTGTTAATTAATAAGCTAATGATTGCGAATGTTGATCAGCACTGCATGTTTATTAATACAGGTTTAATGGTTATCAGCTGTTCAGGTGAAGTAATGTCTTGAGCAGTCCAGGACATTGGATTTCTGGACATGTAGTTATTATCAAACAGGAAGTGAGGTAGCATTAGATGGAATGGTAGCAATAAAGTTAACTTCATCCCACCATAGAATGGCAAGATCAGTGGTTAAAGCATTATGATACCATTGTTTTGTGAAACACATCAAATTTGTACCTCTAATTTAGAGGAACTTTGACAAATATGCTTTTCAGATACTATTTATGATTAATGATAATTAGAACAAAATGGGATGTGGAAATATAGTTGAGGCCTAATAAGGTCTGTTTTCTGGTGGAAGAAATGAAAAAAAATAGGTTTCAGGCATTGCGATGACACTACAATTGACATACTTCTAATTAATGCAATAATCAGTGTAAACTATAATTATAATGTTATAATCAATTATATATTTAAAAAATGTTCATGTTACCAATTTCGGCAGAAACTCAATTTTGGTAGTTGCTTATCAGAGGGATTTTTGTTTTTAAGACGATTCTTGTCAGTCAATCTTTGCTCGCACAAGTTAGATTTTCCTGTCAGGAACCTGTTTAATCTTCAACTCAGAAAAGGAGTCTTTTGAGTTGCAGAGAATGTACACTATTTCAGATAATAATATATACCAGCTAGAATTTGTCATGAGATGGCAGTAGTGCTCTGCTGTAATGACTAGGGATTAAGATTTAGTTGCCTTCTGCATTTCAAAGAGGACTAGAGTAGTTCAATCTTTTTATTCCTTTAAAGTGTTTATTCCTCATAGGAAATAAAAGATTTTCTTTTACATACAACTAATAATTACAAATAAAGGGCCAATTAAAAATGCTTCTAGCGCTTCTCACAGGCCAGTAAAACTTGACCAGCTGTAAAATTTTATAAAGGCATTGCAAGATAATACTAAATTTCACAAAAATGTTATATACTTAAATTATTTTATGTTAACAATAGATAAGTATTAATTTGTAGTATTTTGAGTATAACAGTCAATATAATCATATTAATAGCAGTTTGGAAATACAACTAACTTTAGGCTGATAAATTCTAGCAACGTGAACTTGTTAGGCATATTGAACTTAGAAATGAAGTTAGAATTATTTTATGTAACCTACTTTTGAACATTGCATAATGGGGGGAAAACAATCTTAAGGAACAAGTGCAAGTTGTTTAAAACGTGGATAAAATGGAGCGACTGACTTGTGTTGCAAAGAGAATCATTGGTGAGTGGAAATCAGACTACTATTAACTGGAGACTTCCCACTTAGAGATCTTTTGAATATCTTATGTAAAGAAGGCAGGAACAGGGTGTAATAATATGACTGGTGATTGAGATATTGGCACAAGACATCAATAAAGAAATGGAGCATAAAATCAGTAGTAATATCATGAAGAAAAGTAGATCTTGATTTGTTATCAAACTACCAGGACTGTATCCGCTTGTACATAACTTGTTCACGACTTACGTTCCTGGTGGGATTCTGTTTATACACACACTTCTTTGGTTTCCTGCTCTCCTAACAAGCATGCTAGCTTGTGGTCCCGTTTCTAATATTTTTTAACCTACACTTTTACCTGGGAAGTTAGTGGGGGGGACTGTTTAATATCAGAAAAACTTAAATATTAATGATAAGTGGGAAATGCTTTTGGAAATATGCTTTTCAGCTGCCGACAGCTTTATATCTCAATCTCAAAGCGAAATGGAGAAATACCAAATTGATTGTTAGCCTATATATATATAAATTCATATGAGACATCACTAAATTATAATATTTGCAAAAATGTCATTAAATGGGAGGAAGGTTGTAGTGCAAATTGCATTGTCCCTTTAGTGCACAGCTTGTGGAATAGTAAACCAAGCAGCATGGCAAAACTTTCTTTGCATTTACTTTATTATATTATAAAAAAAAAAAAAGTTACTCCAGAACCTTTATTATATGTTGAGACCATGAACGAGAGGTTGGTTGATCAACGATTGGTCTTTTAACCTCCAATTCTAGACGATCTGCTGTTAGTGGTACTGCTTATCAGCGTGAGAATGTTTGTGAAAAGGATAGATGGAAGTTTTTATTTCTCCCACTTGGTTAGAGTATAATAAATTTAGTTTAATCCTTTATCCAAGTGTAAGCAAACAAAGTTTGCACCTGAAGTATCTTCAGGACTGAGGCAACTCATGGTAAAAGTGGACCAAGCTCTCATCACTTAGCAAATGACGTTTGCTAAGCGCTCGCCCTTGCTCCACCACAGCATGAAGACAGATTTTTGGTTATAACTGCAAACAGTCAATGCACCATGGGAGGTCAGTTTGCAAGTTGAATCCACTCAATTACAAAAAAAAAATCATCCAAACACAATTTGCTTAGCATAGCCTTCTATCCTGTTGAGTGCTACCACGTGAGCGCTTTGCGCGCGATTCAAAAATTTGAATGTGACCCTGCTTTCTACTCGAAGATTTCGTGGCATAGCATTGCATTATGGGAGATACTAAGAGGAGGAGTGATGAGAGCTTGGTCCAACTTTCTTCAGGACGAATTGCCTCAGTCCTGAAGATAATACTTCAGGTGCAAACTTTGTTTGGTTACACTTGGATAAAGGATTAAACTAAATTTATTATGAAAAGGATAAAATCATTGTGTAGGGAAGCATTATACTTAATGGAGGTTACAAGTGCTGGAAAAAGGAACTATGACAACATTTCTGAAGATTACAACAGCAAATTCAGATTTTCGAATCGCGTGCAAAGCGATAATGTCATAGCACTCAACAGGATAGAAGGCTCTGCTAAGCAAATTGTGTTTGAAGGAAGATTTTTTTCGTGATTAGATCTTGGTATCTCGCATAGCGTTGAATCCAGGCCCTGGACAGCATTTCAAATCAATGGAATGTGTTCCAGACGTTTGCCAAGAGCAAACGCCTACTCTTGCCCTACCACAGCATGAAGACAGATTTTCGGTTATAACAGCAAAGAATCTGCACCACGGGAGGTCAATTTGCAAGTCGACTCCATTCAATCAGGTATGCAGATATCAAGAAATTATGGTAGATCTATACGCCTGGAGTCGCTTCCGTGTATCTATATTATATATCGCACGTTTTTTTTTTTTTTCATGCTGTTGTATCCATAAAAATTGGATAACACCAATGGGCTAATAAACTATACAGGAAAACCTCACTTAACGCGATTAATCCAATTAATGACGATCGCTTTATCAAGATTTTGGCAGACTTCGAAGATTCGTTCCATATCAGAAGCGAACAAAATTTCCTTAACATGCTCAATGTGATTGAAAACTAAAGTTCAAGAAGTTAACTGCAAAAGAACGTGAAAGCTCAAGTTCTCTTGTTCGCGTTCCCCATCTTCATATGCATGCTGTTCTAGCTGAAGATCATTCTCGCTTAACTGTTTTGAATGTCATACTTAAATTATATGTACAGTCGGATCTCTTTTTATGCAATAGATACGACGTTCCACAGAAAACCACACAAAAAATTGCACAAAATACTTTCCATAATTTTTTTTTTTTGCATTTTGTCATCAGAATTATCATTGCTATTAGCAATATTCGGCGACGTTTGCGAACTGGTGCAAAATCACTTTCTTCATCAGAAGAGATAGTCAGCACATCAGATCTGTATGGTAAAGACAGTGGTTCTTCACAAACAGAATTAGCTTCATCCTCGTTCTGTGCTGATTTTTTTTATTCTGACAATGTAATCAGTGATTAAACTTTGCGAGGATGATTTCACTAGTTCTTTTTTTTATACAGCTCGCGACGATATCCAGACAGTTCTTCAGCTCACGCTGGAATTTAAAGGCTCGTTCAGAATCTGTGTCATTAACAAGAAAATGATTTTCCAATTTATTGCACAGTTCAAGACCTCGAGTTATATTTACCGTGAGGGGAACAGGTTTTTCTCCCCCTTCACTATCGTTTTCTGGATCTTCGACTATATCTAAAGTTAATCGATATTCAATAATATCATGGTCACTTAAGGCATTATCCACAAGTAATTCGTCTACATCGTTCTGGCTAAATGTATCAAAACCTCCACCAATTTCATGTGCCAAAGTAATGATTTCAGCTAATAATATAGATGTTTGCAACACATCCAGGCCAAGCTGCTTTCCAGCAGGCATTTAAAGTTTGTGGTCATATTTCAGCGATAGCAGATGCAACATGATTTAAGCTGTCCAAAGTAGAAAATTTTTTCCACACATCGGTTACTGTTAGTGATTCATTTTCTAGTTTATCTGATATAAATGGAAAAGTGTGCTTAACGTAATATTTTTAAAAGTAGCAATTATGCCTTGATCTAATGGCTGAATGATGCTTGTTGTGTTGGATGGAAAAAACACCACCTGCACATTTGGATGTTCTAAATGCGGATGACTTGGTGCATTGTCAACAATTAATAAAACTTTAAAATCGAGAGCTTTTTACTTCATATATGTTTCTACTTCTGGTACAAAGCAATTATTGAACCTTTCAGTAAATACAGCAGTTGTTACCCAGGCCTTGGTATTAGCCATCCAATGTACCGGTAGCTGTTTTAGATCTTTGCCTTTTAGAGCACGTGGTCTTAGAGATCGATTGACTAGGAGGGGGTTTCAACATTCGATTTCCTGATGCATTGCTACAAAGTAACATTACTCGATCTTTGCTTGCTTTAAACCCAATTGCTTTTTTCTCAGACTTTGCATAAGTTTGACTAGGCATTTTCTTCCCAAACAATCCTGTTTCGTCAGCGTTAAACACTTGATCGGGACAATATCCATCATCTTCATTAATTTTGGCTGCTGCTTCATCTGCTGCAACCTTGCCTGTAATCTTCACGTTATGAAGTGCATTCCTTTTTAAAAACCCGGTTAACCATCCTTTGACAGCCGAAAATTGTTTATCAGCCTGGGAAGCAGAAGTGGACGGCTCCAATTGCTTTATCTGTTCATAAAACCGAAGAGCTTTTTTTGTTTAATTAAATAACCACTTATAGGAATTCTTTGAGTTAATTCTTCAATCCAAATTACGAGCACTCGTTCCGTTTTTTCTAATAAAGCATCTCTTGAGTACGATGATAATTTGGCACTTAGTTTTGTGCCAGAAATGACAGATTTCTTATTGCAACTTGATTCTTTTTAATTGTTCTTATAGGATTCGCCTAAATTAAAATGTTTACCAATCGCCATAGATCCCTCTCCTTTTGCTAAGCGATCTAAAATTGCAATTTTCATTTCTAGAGAAATTGTTTTTCTTGGGTGCTTTTTTTCTTCCATTGGGCCAAATTAAATCTAAAATAAAAATTAGCAAAATTTAGACTTTCGATAATGAAAAGACAAACACTTACATGCAAAGTTAAACTTCAAGGACACTCACTGCTTACACGATACGCCAGAATGTGCTGCAACACGCTGTTTATTATATACATACAATGGTACATAAGTTTTGAAGTTATGCACCGCATAAAAAGAGACATGAATGTATATATAATATATAAAATAAAATATTGAAATTTTATTTTTAGTTTAGTACTTTTCTTGTAGAGGCCTGTGTAGCTCAGTGGAAGTGGCGCTTGGTCGCTCGAAATTTGACTTAAGTCTAAGTCTAGTAGCCGACTGGAGGAACATTTTCTAAGCCTTTCTTCGACCGGTTCCCGAGTTAGTCGATCTCTGGTTTTTCATCCCGTAAACTCAAGATAATCGACCGTAGTACCCACTTGTACCAGGGTACCAAGAGATGGCAGCACTTGTTTGCCAGTCTCTTTATCGGTGGCTGCTATAATTAGTGACAGACATGGACCAGCTATCTCTGATTGGCTACCGGTGGAGATTGAACTGCCCACTCAGTCTCCAAAAGCAAGATAAGGTATAGAAAGCCTTGACTACTTCCCATAAGAGAATAAAAGGCATTAGCTGATTTATTTTATTTTTTTTAATTTTCTTGTTACATCTTATAACGAACTATGCACTCCTTTTGCTATGTTTGTTTGACTGTTAACGAATATTATCTCAGTTCACACAGATTCCTAATATCATATGACTGACAGAGCAGAAGCACTCTGCAACCTCCGTACATTTTGTTTTTTTCGGCCTCAGGTAACTGTTTTCTTTATATGTATTCACATTGATCAAGTAATGAAATACTCATCACGAAATATCTATTCGAAAATATCTCTAATTTTTTTATTGTGCATTCAAAAACTGGTATCTTTCACAAATGATCCGAAATCAGTATTGTCCTGGTCGAACCAGGACTTATTGTCACCTTAAATATAATAGCTAAAATAATTAATATATTATTAAAAATACTTAATATATTAATTTTAATATTATTGATGAATTTTAATGAAAATGCCTTAATTATTGATTAGCGTATACGGTATCGATGATGCCTTTCTATTCAATAGACTTGGATTTCAAACATGTCAAGGACATTAAAAAGTTAAAGATCTTTTTAGCTTAAAGACAAGTTAACCAGTCTCATCCAGAACTAAGAGGGAATTTTCCTCTCTAAGGGTTTGTGTTTGTTTGTTGTGTGTGTCCGCACAGTTAGCCTAGTGGCTTTGGGCTTCGCAACCGTATGACTGGGGAGGGAGTGTCCCAGGTTCGATTCCCGTCGAAGACGGGAGGAATTTGAGCATCTGCCATATCCAAGTTAACCGGTCTTTGGTGCGGTAGCAGTAGGGTTTTTTCCGCCAGTTTATCAAGCGTTTTTCATTCTGCAAGCAGGCAAACCGGCCCCCTGAACATACGCTACTACAGCCAAAAATATATCCCCCTCCCAGCGGCAGGCTAGGCGACAGGTTGGTTGGGAGTGGTAGTTACAAGAAGTCGCATCTAAGTAACACGCGGATCTGCATAGGAAGCGGGAATAACGCGTAGTGAAAGAAGTTGTGCGTGTGTGAAACAGACAGAAAAAATACACGTAATCAACAGACATATTTATTTATTGTTATTTGACATCTCCAGGGAGTCCAAAGACTCATTGAGGGAGAGTGTGGCAATAACATCGAACGACTGATCCCTTCCAACTACTAACTGCGCTCAAACTTGCTTAACTTTTTGCGTGAGCCATTAGTAGCAGTTGCTCTGCCAATCGATCAACCTTTGATGGCTTAACAGACATAATGTTCGTATTTTTTCATTCAAGATTTATTGTGAGCATCCTGTCACGCGATGAATTACTGAGGAGAGAGAAAGAAAGAGAAGAGGATTTGCCATTTTCTCTTCTACTGTTACATTCAACGCTATCCCCCCCCCCAACCACTTCCATGAACTACAGTGTTGCTACTAACTCTCAAACGCCATTGACTACAGTCATTTTTTTTTATTTTGATGCTTGATTTTACAAAAAAAAAAAGCCTACTCCCCGTATAAGGGAATAAAAAGGCGTTAGCTGATTTTTTTTTTTTTTTTTTGCTTGATTTTACTAATCACCTAGCTAAAAAAAAGAAAGAAAAATAAAAAAAATCGGTGTACTCGGCTTATTATTATTAAGAGGGACCTCCAGGGAGTCGGGAACTCATCGAGGGAGGCTACACGCACTAGCTATCAATCTTATTCTTGAATTCACTCACACTACTTGCACTCTCACAACATCCAAGTGCAATCCATTCCAATCACGAATCACCATATGAGAAAAATCTAGGCTTCACCCATTCTTAGTGGCATTCATTCTCAGGTTACAAAAATGCCCTCTTGTTCTTCAATCAGCTGAAATTCTGTATGACCCTTTCAGAAGTTTGTAAGTCTCTCGATCTTATCACCAGTCTTTCTCCTGTTTGCTAATGTCTACAAAATTTCAATATCTCTTCATAATCAGTATTTCACAATCCTGATGTCATTTTAACACTCCTTTGCACCCTCTCCAGTACATCAGAATCACCACGGAAGCCAGGAGACCAGACCTGTGCAGAATAGTCCAAGTGAGGTCTTATCAAAGCCTTGTAAAGAGGCAAAATGACATCGTTATTTTTACATGTGAATGTCGTTTCAGCCTTGCAATTATCTTTTGAATTGTATTTGCAATCTTTACTACCTATCCCCCGAACTTTAATTTCAACTACTAACACACTTCAAGGTACCTAGCCTCATCAGTTTCTTCTGGCATAATCCCACCAATATAATACAATATTGGATATCTAATCGTATCAAAGTGAATGACTTTACATTTACTGACATTGAACTGGCATCCATTTCCCCATGCTCACAATTCCAGCCTATTCAAATCATTCTACAATTACTGCATATCAGCAGCATTCCTGATTACCCTTCCTATCTTTGCATCATCAGCAAATAGCTGTATATAGCTTGTCAAGTCTTTCCCAATATGATTAATGTACAGATTGAATAACAGTGGACTAAACATTGATCCTTGTTGTACACCACTTGTTACTTGAAACCTTGCAAACTCACATCCCACGTATACAACTTTTTGATATCTGTCAGTCATCCATTCTCTTATCCATGCTAATAAGAAATAAACCAAACCCATATTCCCCAATTTATATGCAACAGTCTACCATGCTGTATTCTGTTAAAAAGCCTTAGCAAAATCCAAAAGTATCATTGTGTATCCATTCTCCCTTGTCTAGTTCAATTGTAAAATTGTTATAGAATATGAGCAAGTTAAGCATGACCTTTCCTTAGTAATGTTGCTCATTCCAAAGTAGATTCAATGTCAACCCATTTCTGAATGTGAGCCATAACTAATTTTTCCAAAATCTCGATCACTTCTGAGATACCAATTCGTCGACAGTTCGATGCATCGGTCTTTGTACCACCATTTCGCAATGGAATTACTATACATTCTTTCCATTCCTGCAGAATCTTCTCTTCTGAGACATATTAAAGAGCCTGGTCAGAGGAATAGCCAGTTTAGCTGAACACTCTTTTAGCGCACAAGTGCTGATATCCCATCATTCCCTTTTGCTGAATTCTTATTGATTTGTGGAACAGCTCTAATACTTGGTCCTTATACACCTGAATTTCTTCATCCAGTAAAGAGATAGCAGTGAACTCAATGTTGCACACACAGTTGATAGCTTTTAACAAAATGGGCACTCATCAGCTGAACAACCTCGTCTATGTTTGTAACCTCACGCCATCTGCATTTAGAAGAGTTATTCTTTTATGTTCATTCTTTCTTTTACTTGCAGCATATCGATAGAATTATTTTGGGTTGTCTTTAGCACACGGAGTCAATTTCTTTTCATACCCAGACTTTGCTTTCCGTACAATACAATAGCTGACCATTCTAGCCTGCTGCTTATAAATTTCATCCTTATGCACACAGTATTCCTTCCACATTATCCTTTTCTTACGAATCTCTTGCTTTATACGATTACACATCCATTTGATTCCTACCCTGTTTATTCTTCGAACTACCGGGACACAGCCTGATATCGCATCATTTAAGGATTGTCTAAATGCTTCCCATCACCGTCGGTATACTTCCCATCCTGCAACAGATCCCATTCCACTGAACTCGGTACACTCTTCAGTTGGTCTTAATTGCCTGCTTTGTAGTTCAGCATTTAACCTTTTCTGAATGGAACATTCATAAACTTAGCCACTCCCCAAGTGAGTACCACATGATCACTGTCACCAAACGCGCTCTGACACTATAATTAAATCTAACACTCTTTTTGACCTCGAGTACCTTTGTCATATGCTACTTGAGGAAGTTGTCCTTCAACAGTTCAATAAACGCATTTTCATGAGATTCTACTGCTACCCAATCAATATTTCGATAATTAAAGTCTCCTGTTATGATTACTCTTTTCGCGCTCAACTTTTCTATTTGGCGATGCATTTCTCCATTACTTGCAACCGATCCACTAGGTCTGTAACACCCCACTATGTAATTGATCTTGTTGGATTCCACCTCACACCAGATGGCTTCAAACTCATTATCACATGAAATACTGCTGGCATAAGTACTACAATCATAGGTCTCAACTCTAACTAGATTCAAGTCATCTGATATCATTAGCAACATGCCCCCTTCCTCTCCTATCCTCTCTATACTTTCTAAAAATAGTGTACCCATTAGACTCGATACCAGTTAGTTCGCCTCCTTTTCAGGCAGATCTCACTAATACCTACAATCTGTGGTTCTAATATATTGACTAAGGCAACAAACTCTACCACTTTGTTTCTGATACGCCTAGTGTTCGTGTACAGACATAATAATCTACCTGCATGTTCTTTTGTATATTCTTGTCTGCATGACACAGTTGACAATTTGCAGGTCTTTATTCTTCTCTAGTGTGATATATCTTTGCACACCTTTTGATGGGTCTGAAATGGATGAACACAAGGACAAAAATCGTTCTCTCCTCGTCAACATTTCCACGATAAAGCCCATTCCTGTCATTAACAGTTATATAATGCCAGCAGAGGTTGGTCGATTGGTAGAGCTTTTGCTAGTAATCTAGCAAAAACTTAAGCATGTTTGAGCGCGAGTAGTAGTTGAAAGGGAATCAATCGTTCGATGCTGTTGGCACGCACTCTCCCTAGATGAGTCTTTGGACTCCGTGGAGGTGTCACATAATAATAACACTGCCACTCTTACACTCACATTCTCACCATTTCTCCGTTTATAATTTAGTTTCCCTGATTCTCTGTGTTAGGTCTCATACCATTTATAATTTTTTTCCAGACTCCTGATACCAAACGCATTCAGGTGTAGGCCATCCCTCTTATACAAGTCTAATCTTCCCTCAAACTCACTCCACACATCCAGAAACTCGCATTCATTCCTTCTACACAGCCTACACATAGAATTGTTTACCGTCATAGCCCTTTTTAATTCATTTTTATCATAGCGAGGTAAAATACTAACGATTTTCACTTTTTCACTCTCTCGCCTCTTCCAGCAATCCTTTCATGTCCTCCTTCATACTGAACTTGTCGTTAGTACCTACTACAATTACTATTTCGTTTCTTTTCTGTTTTTGAATTGCTTCCTTTATATTCTTAATTTTCGCTCCAGGAAAACGAAAAGCCATAACTCCCTCATCAATAGCATGCTTTATTATAAAGTCACAATACCAAATGACTTCTTTCATTTTACGAACTACGTCACTTACCTGATTTCCGTTTCTTCCTGACTTACCTGTTTCCGTGCTTTGTTTCTTATTTTCCTGCGCATAACTTTCTTTTTCTCTCTATTGTCATTTAAACGTAAGCTAACCATACGTACCGTATTTTTTATATTTCCCAGCAGTCCCATCGTGTTAATAAAAATGTCAATTTTCTTACGTTTTTAATAAAAACTATAAATATACTTTAATATTGGTCAATCATGAATTATATTCATAACCTATAATCGTATATCGATATCATGGGTATCAGTAATTTGTATAACCATGGAGTGGCACTGTTTGATACTAAATATCGATATCTGCAGTGATTTATTCAAAGAAAATAAGCAATACATGTTGACAACACTTGCGCGTCTCAGACGCGGCGTCTGTTCTGCTGTAGCATTAGTTTTTGTTTTGCCTGTATGCTAACCGGTGGCTTTGTTATTCAATGCTGGTGGTTTAAATTTCATATTTTTAAAATATTTTAAATCTTATTTTTTAAAGCTTTTAGTCTATACTTGCAATGTCAAAGAGGCGATCTCCAGAAAGAATTCAAATTTCTTTAAGTGGACAAGCCTGTGTAGTGATAGAGATATAACAAAAGTACAGATTTTTTCTGAAATGAGCGAAAAACGCCTCGACTTTCCACACTTTTGTAATATTGTAGACTTTATTCTTTGTCTTCCAAGAAATACAGCACCTGTTGAGAGAATATTTTCTGTTATGAACAGTATGTTGTCAAAGGAGAAATCTAGATTAAGTGTTGAGACAATGAGAGCTGTGCTAGTTGTAAGACAAAACTGACAGGAGTGTGAGAAGTTTTATGATAAGGTGTTGGAAGACCGAAATTTGCTTCTCAAAATCACTTCATCGGAGAAATATTCATGGCACGATCGTGATGAAATAGTCTTCCTCTATGTCTACCTAACTTTTGTATGGGTTCTGTCACTGAAGAATAATGGTAAGCTCAGTATATTATGTAATATTACTTTTTTTTTATCGTCTTACTTTTTCATGAATACAGAATATTACATAACCCCCGTCCCGTTTTTGCTATCTCAATATTCCGTTTTTGTCTCAAGGAAATATGGTCAGCTATTTAAACGCCTCTTGACTTTTTTGCAATTCCTGCATCGTATCTGATAATCTGCTTCAATTTTGCTATGTTGGATCCCAGCTCAAATTTGGAGGTTAATTCATTTTCATTAACCTCCTCGATAACTTTAACAGTCTCGTTAGCGGGGTTAACCTTCTTGTTCTCGCCTGCGGCGCTTTTTTAACAGTATATTTTTTTGTTCTTTTTTGGTGCCATTTTAAACATATATTGTTTTGTTTTTTGGCACATCTCGTTTACTCCTTCCTTACCACGCCTATCAGTTTTATTTGTTCTAAAACCGCTGCTCTTTACTTCATAATTATACGATGGGCCAGAGAATCTAGAGGGAAGAGAGAGATTGACTTATGGAGCAAGAGAAGGAAGGAGGTATTTTATATTAATATCGACTGGATTGAAGAGGAAGCATCAAGGAATAAATAGGACGAACTTGTTCATTTCTTAAGGGAGTATTTTAGGCAATACTTAACAAGGGCACAAGAGGATTGAGAATCATAGATCCGACATCATAAGAGGATGTGATTGTGAATGGAATTGCGATTCTTCCTCCAATTAGCAAGCAGCACCACGAGATGATCAACTGAGTTGTAGCCAGTCATATGGGAACTTCTCTGAGGAATGGATATGTAGGGATTAACATGATCAGTGATGATGAAAATCGTACGCGACAACTCGGAGTGCTAGCATAGAAAGAAGACAGTTGCTACTTGCACACTGGTCAATAGTTAATTAACAGCAGTATATTCAAAAAGTGAAAAATGAAGGGATCAAGCATGAAATCTGGAAGAAGGCACTGTAAAGGCAAAAAAACAAAAGGAATATTGGTGATAATTAGTTGCACAAATAGCAGGCAAGGAAGATCGTGGTGGAGGTAAGGTGTATAAGGTATATGATGAATTAAGAAAACTTGCTGTTGGCTTTAATAAACCACGGCTGAAGGGTATGCCACCAAGTGTTTTAAATAGAAGTAGCAGCACTTTGGCATATCTGTTTCAATCCTGGAACAGGGTAAACCAAAAAGGAGTGAAAAGAGAGATTAAAATTGTTGCATTCACAAAGGGAAGATAAGACTGTTACAGATTACAGGCCAATGTGGGTGTCTGGAGTTAACAAAGTTGGTGGATTAAGATTCAGAGTTAAGTAAAAAAAAAATCTAAACCAAGATGCAGCATCTTCAGTTGTGCAAAGAGCCTGTACAGTGCAACTTGGAAACTTGTATCATGGAGCGACGAATCACGCTCTTAGCATAGTGTGTAACTCCAACTATGAAATTCGGTGGTGGCGATGTGATGGTATTGTCCTGGTTTGGACTCGGACCTCCGTGTGTGGTGCCACGAACATTGAAATCCGAGAGGTATACGAACATTTTGTACAATGCAGTGCTTCTTTTTTCTATGGAATGATGCACCATATAAGGCTGCTGCTATAACCGTGATATACGGACATGAACCTTGCCACATTTGATGCTTCCACAGAACCTTGATCTCTACCCAACTGAGTATCTGTATGGACTGAAGCGTCAGGCGCGGTCAAGGACGTATTCCCCTTAATCCAAGACCTCATTACATGCATACAGGAAGATGATACAAAATACCCCTTGATGGCTATCGTATGCTTGTCGAAAGTACGCCCTATATGATTGCTGTAGCAAAAGGAGATCCTATATATCATACGCTGGGGCAATAGCTGTTTATTCCTCACGTGATTGTCTGTTGACTTCTTTTCGAGCAGCATATTATGGGTCACTATCTCTGATTGGCTAACTTCTGAAGATTGAACTGCCTTCAGTCTTTGAGACGTTAGATAGGAGGTTAGTAAGAACAGTTAAGTTAGTTAAAATAAAACAACTGCACCAAAATGTATTCCAAAAGGTCTTTAATGTACAGAACAGGAAAGGAAATGGTAAATCACGAGACACAACGCTCGTAGTAGTGAGCTGACAACATAACTCAACACTACTGACATCTCAGAAAACAAATGTTTTCTTTACCAAACTGAAGGCGACGGAACAATATGGATCCTAATACTCAGTGAAATGTCAAAAATCAATTAATTCTTCATCAATCCCTGGAGGAAGTAGACGCGGATCATTTTCCTAAAACGTTTTGAAACCGGGAAGCAGCCAACCTCCATCCCCCCCCCCCCCTAGCCAATCACAATATACCTGTTCCAATATTATCAATGATTTTAACTGGCCTCCAGGGAATATTGTATTGTATGGCAGACAAATGTCACCGTTCTGTTATTCCTAAAAGTATGTTTTTCTGAAGTAGTGCGAGTTTGTAAATTTTTTTTGAGTTCCAGGATGAAAAATCCAGTTTATGCAGGGGGAGAACGCTATTTCCCATGACAGAGATTAAATCAGTAGAAGGAAAGTATAAAAGTAGTTCTAGTCCACCACTGCATATACTGGCCACTGAATTAAATATTTTTATGCAAATGTATTTACTTATGAAAGCGTATATGCAAAATACTTGGTCAAGTGCATCAACATCTGTTCTATGCAACCAAAAATGCTGCTGTTATTAATCGTCAACTGCACTAGGAGAAACAAATGATTTTTTCTGGTTTCTACAAAGGACATATCGTGAGTGTGCAACTGGCTGGAGCGACAATTTTAAAAACAAGAGATTATTGGTTTCTCAAAAGGCAATATATTCCAGTCTGCACGGTTAGCCTAGTGGCTTTGTGCTTTGCAACCATATGCCTGGGGAAGGAGTGTCCTAGGTTCGATTCCCGTCCACAACGTGAGGAGCTGAAAGATCTTCCATAGCCAAGTTAGCTGGTCTTGGGCGTGGATAGCAGGGTTTTTCCCCCAGTTTATATGGGGTTTTTCATCCCGCAAACCGGCCTCTTGAACACATACGGATTACAGTCATGAATATTGCCCTTGGGGGATGCAGCAGAGGAGTGGCGAACAGTCTGCATTAATTCGCCATAAATCCCTCATTAGGAGGGGACTCAACCCTTCCTAGATGGATGAGAAGAATAGAATATATTCCAGTTATTTAATCAGTGCAAAAAAATCACACTGTTTGTGTAAGAGGCATAATTAAGACAGTAAGTTAGGAACGATATCTGAGGAGGCTTGTCGGACAATCAGAACTTCCTGTGTACAGCAATTGACCTCACCAAACAATACGCACGGAACTGAAGAGGATTGGTATTAGCAGTTGCATTCCTATACGGAAATCATCGATTTCTGCAAGAACCAGAAAGTTCATGTGAAGTGGTGACAGTTCATCGTGACTGGAAAACGGGGGGGGGGGGGTAAGTTATGTCGTCCAAGTAATGGTAAAACCTGTTCTGTATTGATGGTGGATAGAGATTTTGGTGGGAACCTAACTTGCCTTGTAAACACAACGCAGGGGAGGTAATGTCGTGTGGGACAAGTTGTGTTGGTATGAAACTGGTTCTCCTGATATTGCTGAAAGGTCAGATGTCATCCAAGGAATATCTGAACATTGTTGCCAATCAAATCCATCCTGCAATGTTGATTTTTTTTATCTTACAGGCGACGATGGTTTCATGGACAATGCTATTGTTTGTTGCACAAGAATTGTTCTGTGGTTCAGCTTCATCGTGGCTACCACAAATTCATAAGTGAACTCCATAGAGTGTATGGGGCTTATTAAAAAAAAAACAGATCCAGGAGCAGACTTCTTCCATCCAATCTAAGTTTAAAAACTGTCTGGTGAATGCCTGGTGTTCTATTGATGCAATCCAACATCTCGTGAAATCTATGCCATATGTGCTCTAATTCGGGTTAAAGGAGTTCCAATATGGTATTAAATAAAAGTTTCGAATTCAGTGGCCATTATGTGTAGAATAGAATTCAGAATAATTTTTCACTGGGAGCCTAGTTCTATAGCTTCAAACTTTATTTCCATAATCACTACTAACGTTACTTAAAAATAAATAATTTAATGCCTTTTATTTTCCAGAAGTAACCAAGGGCATTTATCCCAAATGTTTTGAAGATTGATTGGTTCAAATTCCATCCTTAGCCTTCACTGAAAACTATTGACAGCTTTGTTAGCGCAAAGCTGTCAATGGTTCCATGAGAACAAGCCAATCAATCGTGATCATTTCATGGTTGCTTACAATATATTATCGTGATTCAGCGTTGTTTATATAAAACGAAGAGTGAGACAATGGTTCACACTTTCTCCATTCTTATTCATTTGTATATGGATCACATTGAGTGTCATTAATCTTCATATCAGAGTTTGTGATATCAGATTTAGCAGTGCTTTATGCAGATGATGTATTCATAAACAAATTCCGTACAATCTCCAGGATTCTTTAAACATAAATAATAATAATCACCAAATGTCTTTTATTCCTTTATAGGAAGCAAGTGAGGCCTTCTAACCACATCTAGCTTTTAAAGACTGAGTGGCTGGTTCCATCTCCACTGGCAGCCAATCAGAGATAGCTGGATTATCACTAATTATATAGGCACCATCATTGAAGACATGTACAAATAACTGCTGCCAACCCTAACATAACATGGGTTCTATGCAGCGGTTGAGCTATGGAAATTTTAACAAAGGGCTCTCATCATCGAGCAAAAAAAAAAAAAAAAGAAAGCCATATTTCACACAAAAACTTTTATTAATACAGCTTGTGTATAAACCAATGAAAAAGTGGGAGAGTACAATCAACCTCTAAAGGCCATCATTTTAAAATAAATATTTCATGATCTAAACATGAAATATTTGCACACGATCAACTGTGTTAATTTATCTTACATAAGAAAAACATTTTTTTAACTATCAAAATATAAGGATGAAATCTTTTATAAAACATTTGATTGGCTACCAGAAGGGAGAAGGGTAAATTTAGCTTGCGCTTATATTATTTTCCAACTTGGGCGCATTCGTTATAGAGGAATTGAAACAATAATTCCAAATAATCTATGCACTGCTGAATAGACTCACTTTTGTTAGGCTACAGTATAAGTTTGTGGCTAAATATATTTCAAAAAATTGTTTTTTTGAAAAAATTAAAACTAAAACAAGAACAAGGGGCTCGCAAATTTGAGAAAAATTTAACAAAGGGCTTGCGCGAGCCCCTTGTAGCTCACCACTGGTTTTATGGTCTATTTTCTTGAGTTTACTGGACGAAAAACCCGAGTTTCTTGGAGAAAATTCTCGTTTGCCCATGCCAGAGATCGACTAACTAGGGAAGTGGGCAAAAAAATGCTTAGAAAAAGTTCCTTCAATTGGCGACTAGACTTGAACTTAAGCCCATCTTCAGGCATCCTGGTTCGGAGGATGCAAGTGTCACTTCCACTGAGCAACACAGGCCTGTATTAAATCATAGCTATAACAGATTTGGTATGAAAATTACTAATAAAAGCTATGCAAACAAGCAGGAACATTGAATCAACTGCATGCTGAACAAGAACAAATAAAATATTTTGGCTATATAGGCATAATTTTAATTAAGGCCATAAAGAGGAAATTAGAAAATGCAAAGCTGGTATGATATGCACTCAGTTGAATAAATTAATGGAATAGGGAAAAATTACCAAATATTTTAAAGTAGCAGTGTACAAGATAATATTCATACAAATTTTATGGATCTGAAATAAAACACTTGATCAAAAACTGGAGACCATATATGTGAAAGTTCTGAGAAAAATTATCCAAGTGAACATATGGTATTATATTATGAATGAGGTAATTAGGAACCGGACATTGTCAGCCTTCAAGAATGTGCGACCAAAGATAATCCAAGGTAGATTGGTCACCTTAACAAAATGGGGGAGAAAAAAAGATTAGAAAAGGTGTTTACATGCATTTTTAAATACACGAATCCAATATATGTTAATAGTAATAATTTAATGAGACGAGTGAAATTTAGCATAGATTTCCTACAATAGTTTAAACTATTGAATTTTAACTGTTAATTCTAAGTTTGAACCGCGATCATGTCATCAACCAGACGCAGTTCTAACGGATAAATCGATACCTGCACTTATCAGCAACAAAATAGAATAGGAAATTTAAGTGTTTTCGTACCCTGTAAAAAACTTTTCGGGTATCCGGTGGGCACATGTATCACACTTTGGGAAACACTGGTGTTAAATTATCAGGAAAAAAACATCATTACCATGCCAAATTTGTCCAACTGAATCAGTTCTTTTGCAAAACCCGTAAAATAAGAAATGAATTACTGTCAATACTAGAAATATTGTATTGTACATGTTTTTACCTTAATCAGTGAGATGTATAGGCGTCACACAAATGACTCTGTATAAATTTAATAAGGCAGATGTGCATCTGCGAATCCTGATGCATTCTCGTCGCTTCATGTTCTTTTCAGTTGAATGATTACAGTAAGGAACACATGAAGGAAAGGAAACATTGAATCTGCACTATTATGTAATAATTAAAATCGGTCATAGGATTAGTCACTTCTAAATCCAGGCTCTGTGGAATTAATATGGAACTTTTATCGACTTTCGGTTGAGAGTGAAAACAGCATCAACTCTACTTTTGTGTGCGAAAGTCCAGATAGTGGACTTTTGCACACAAAAATAAAATAGATTCATAACCAAATATTACGGCGAGCATACCGTATCAGGTTGCCATTTGTGCTATTAAACTGGCTCATCGAGGATTCACATTTATAAGGTAACTAAGTCATTTATAACTATTTATTATTTAGTAATATCGATGCGATCTATAGGATTACCATGATACTACATCATCTTTAACTTTAGATCCTACAGGTGATTAATGATATTAAAGCTAGCTGGACCACACGACGAGGGTTCAAGTCCAATAAGTACATCAGTGCCATGTGTGGAGTGCAGATGAGGACTGAGAAGTTTATCGATTTATTTTTAAGAGCTGCAAGTTGTAATTGCCTGAGAACACTTCATGAGGAAGGCTGTTCCAGAGGACCAAAGTCAACGGAATAAATTAAGATAAGCAGGTTCTATGTTTGCAGTTGCACAGTAAAGGCATGCTGGGAAGCTGCTGTATTAACAGGTGCAACTGAAAGAATTATAGATGCCAATTCACTGGAGCAGACCATGGAAGTACCTGTACTCTATTCGCAGACACTGCGTCTGTGAATAGAGATTGAAGTGCATCTGTAAGAGAGGGATCATCAATGAGCATAACCACTCACCTCTGAACAGCATGAATTACTTTATGGGGAGTTTTAGGTTCACCACCCCCAAATGTGAGCAGTATTCTAAGCATAGGTAGATTTGAGATCTGTATATAAAATATTTAGGAATGGGTTGTGTAAAACATCCTTTTGCATGAAAGAGAATGGCTAGTTTCTTGGATGCTGAATGGCTATTGCGATGTTGCAATGGTTGTAAATGATCTTTTAGCATGGGATGTCAGAGTACTACATGGTTTGTAGAATTAGCAGGATGAGTGGAGAGTACTATCGTCAGCAAAGCTGTGGATAACGTTAATAGTGACTGCAAGTCGGTTCAAGCTCTTAGCTTGAACCGCCTTGCAGTCACAATTAGACAAGGCTCAAGCCTAATTGCTGATGAGGCTCTCCGGTAGTATGTTTTTGGAATAAATTTTGTTTCGAAGCATTACTAGCTATTGGTAACGGATCAAGTTTAGTAAAAATGAAGTCAAAGGCCATATAGCAAACTCAGAGGATAGTTGCAGTGTTGAAATGAACACTATTAAAGAAAAAGGAAGGCATCTTGCCTTTGTTTTATGTCTCATCTCACCTGGCCGATTGATGTAGTTAGTGGACAGGATGCAAAGGATATATATATATATACGGAATGCTAATTATGAGGGCATAGACTAGGACAGGAGAAAGAGGGGTGATAACACATAGAAGCACAATCTTCTGAAAATGTCATACTAGTAGGATATTTTAGAACTTGAACAGTGCATAAGCCTTTAATCTACAATAAATAATTTACAGCTTTCAGCATATGAAAACCACATGCATATATAGCAGCACTCAATGTTGTCTGATATGTCCCTCTCTTGCCTTCATCAACCCAAAATCTGCAAGGTCAAATATCGATGGTGGTATGCCTAACATCTATTGGAAACGCTGCTACTGCTTGCTCAAAATCACCTTCAGGCTGGCGATGCTGTTTCTTGTAGGCTACTCTCCCAAGCTGACCACAAATTGAAGTCCAATGGATTCAGATCAGGACTTCCATATGGCAGTATGTGATTGGATACATTCGCCTCCAACCACTGTTGTGTGCAGGGACAGTCCTGTTGGAGGGTTCACTATGGTGAAACAAGTTGTTCACGGATTGTACCACAGGTTCCAGCAGTCTTGATACACTTGAGCAGAGATTTTTGACCTCACAGAAATGTAACTTGGATATCCCAACATCCCCACCAAACCATCACTATTGACCTCTCTGAATCCTGCATGCTATGGCACATGAGGTGCAGCCATCCAGGGCATATACATACACGATTGCTTTGGCAGTTCAACTCTTCACTAGTGAAAATCTCGTGGTCTGTGAAGATATTTGTATGTTGTGTACCACCACCACAGAAGTGCCTTTGATTTTATCACCCTCTACTGTGATCTGTGGGTGTTAGAAAATGTCTATTCATAATATTTATATTAGAAAAAGTATATAAAATATTTAGGAATGGGTTGTGTAAAACATCCTTTTGCATGAAAGAGAATGGCTAGTTTCTTGGATGCTGAATGGCTATTGCGATGTTGCAATGGTTGTAAATGATCTTTTAGCATGGGATGTCAGAGTACTACATGGTTTGTAGAATTAGCAGGATGAGTGGAGAGTACTATCGTCAGCAAAGCTGTGGATAACGTTAATAGTGACTGCAAGTCGGTTCAAGCTCTTAGCTTGAACCGCCTTGCAGTCACAATTAGACAAGGCTCAAGCCTAATTGCTGATGAGGCTCTCCGGTAGTATGTTTTTGGAATAAATTTTGTTTCGAAGCATTACTAGCTATTGGTAACGGATCAAGTTTAGTAAAAATGAAGTCAAAGGCCATATAGCAAACTCAGAGGATAGTTGCAGTGTTGAAATGAACACTATTAAAGAAAAAGGAAGGCATCTTGCCTTTGTTTTATGTCTCATCTCACCTGGCCGATTGATGTAGTTAGTGGACAGGATGCAAAGGATATATATATATATATACGGAATGCTAATTATGAGGGCATAGACTAGGACAGGAGAAAGAGGGGTGATAACACATAGAAGCACAATCTTCTGAAAATGTCATACTAGTAGGATATTTTAGAACTTGAACAGTGCATAAGCCTTTAATCTACAATAAATAATTTACAGCTTTCAGCATATGAAAACCACATGCATATATAGCAGCACTCAATGTTGTCTGATATGTCCCTCTCTTGCCTTCATCAACCCAAAATCTGCAAGGTCAAATATCGATGGTGGTATGCCTAACATCTATTGGAAACGCTGCTACTGCTTGCTCAAAATCACCTTCAGGCTGGCGATGCTGTTTCTTGTAGGCTACTCTCCCAAGCTGACCACAAATTGAAGTCCAATGGATTCAGATCAGGACTTCCATATGGCAGTATGTGATTGGATACATTCGCCTCCAACCACTGTTGTGTGCAGGGACAGTCCTGTTGGAGGGTTCACTATGGTGAAACAAGTTGTTCACGGATTGTACCACAGGTTCCAGCAGTCTTGATACACTTGAGCAGAGATTTTTGACCTCACAGAAATGTAACTTGGATATCCCAACATCCCCACCAAACCATCACTATTGACCTCTCTGAATCCTGCATGCTATGGCACATGAGGTGCAGCCATCCAGGGCATATACATACACGATTGCTTTGGCAGTTCAACTCTTCACTAGTGAAAATCTCGTGGTCTGTGAAGATATTTGTATGTTGTGTACCACCACCACAGAAGTGCCTTTGATTTTATCACCCTCTACTGTGATCTGTGGGTGTTAGAAAATGTCTTCCCGTAGAATGGTAGACGCTCACACCCAGATCCGTTAGTACACATAACATAACATTGTTCTCTGTGAAACTTTCATCCCACTGATCCTGAGTATTTTAGCATGTTGAAAGTAACAGGTGGCTACATTCCAACCTTCTAAAGAGTTATTACAACATAGTTCTCATTATTTTTCACATAATGCACAGTACTACTAACAGAACCGGGAAGAATGAGGCTATGCAGAAGTTGCAAAAGTAATTTATGGCAATGCTCTGTATATTATTATTAATGGTAATTTATTAGACATGAACAATAAAGCTAGATGCCAGGGAATGATGGTAGATAGATTTATTTAAATTTAAACGTTTGGGACTTATATTGCTAAAGTAGTTGTCATCACATGTGATAACTGCAATGCTGTAAAGATCACTATCACTAATTTGCAGGAATAAGTTATTCTTTTTCTGTGTTTGGGCACGAGGGAACCATTAAAACTATTGTGCTCAGATATGGTTACCTGGGTTTAGAATATATGAGGAAAAAACTGAGATTTGAGGAAATGTGGTAAGGGTAATTTTCCAGCCCATGGCAAGAGAAATCAAGGTCATCTCTAAATACAATATAATAATAAACCAAATGTTTATGAAGACCAAATTTTAACGGCATTAACACAAACAGTTTCATAAAAAAAAAATGTTTTATTAACTTGCTTATATTTATTTACGCTGAATTTAAAATAAGCACCATGGCACAACACAGCACATACTCACTTACATTTCACTTACTCACTGTTTCATATATATATATGTAGAAAGTATTTTTAACTTGGGTATAGTTATGTTAAAGATACCAAGTAATTTTAAAACCTGGTTTTACTCCATTTTTTCCAAGTAAGCAAACAGACAAAATGTCAAGTTTGCGCCTGCAATATATGCAAGACTAGCTGATCCCACAGGTAGTGCAAGACCAAGGCAACTCTTGCACTACCTGTGGGATCAGCTAGTCTTGCATATATTGCAGGCGCAAACTTGACATTTTGTCTGTTTGCTTACTTGGAAAAAATGGAGTAAAACCAGGTTTAAAATTACTTGGTATCTTTAACATATATATATATATATATGCAACAGCAAGTGAAACAGTACTTTGGAAATTCAGGTCAGGAGACCTGAATTTGCCAAAAAATTTGGGAAACATCTTAAGAGCAACTCCCACAAAGTATATATTTTTTTTACATTAGATTAGAGGGCACCAAATTAGGACTTTAGCTCTTTTGTCTCCATTACAATTGTATTGTGCTCTGATGCTGATTTAAAATAAGTTAAGAAGTTCGTTTGGTGTTGTTAATACCATTAAAAATAAGTCATGAATAACCTTCAACACCTAAGTTTATCTGTTAGACTGATGTTATGACCAACTATGAGATAGTTTTGTTTCAGTAGATGAATCCTATACCAAATGCACTGCAGAAAGGGAAGAAAGAAAAAAATATTTAATTTAACAATGGATGCATGAGACAAGGGAAATTTAAAAGGAAATATACCATCATAAATTACACAGAAAAAGCTACAAATATATATCCTCTTCCTATATAATTTCAAAAATATTTGAAAATAATCTAAACGTCCATTTTAATAAAATAAATAAAAATACAAATTTGGAGATGGCCACACTAAGAAGGTATAGGGTGGATATTTCAAACTTTTTGCTGTGTTGCAATCATGCCACAGCAGTTTGTGGTGGAATGCTAACTTATTTTTTTCCCCCTTTGCTTGTTAGAAGCAAACAGACAATTCCAGAAGTTGCTCTCCATGACTTTCAATGTAGTCTCTCATGCTATTTAGTGAAGAAAAGATCATATCTAAAGATAACAGTTAACTAAATTTATTTAGCTAATTACATTATTAAGCCAATACTTCACCTTGGTCACCAAGGTAGGCACCATATGTGTACAGTGAAAGAATCTGGCTGATGGTCTTCAGATTTTGGTAATGAGATGTAGCCAAATTTGTTTAGGTTTGGAGAATGTTATAGTGTTTTATCACAATGACAGAGAATATTTCTGGAATACAGAATGTGGGTAATTTTCTAGCCCATGGCAAGTGAGGAGAAAAATCAAGGTCATCTCTAAATACAGTATGAATATTTCTGGAATACAGCACTCAACATCTCTAACCTAAAGAAATCTATCTGCATCACTTTACCAAAAATTTGGGAGACCACTATTTTGAGAATTTCAGCAAGGCTATCACCACATCGATAGATGGCACTAGTTGGGACTGTAGGAGCGTGCTTTTCAACCACCCTTGCTTTTTATCTTTCTGCTGGTGTAAAGTGCATGCACATCACCAAGGTTGCTTAATTATCTTTATGGGTGTTATTGCCCTTAATGTTTTTTCCACTACTCATCAACATGAGCAATAATGTCTAAGCACCCCATAGCCAGCAAAAGTTGGTCGAGTCTCTGCTACGTGGCTCAATCAAAAAGTTAAGCAAGTTAGAGCATGGTTAGTAGTT
The DNA here is from genome assembly GCF_054136105.1 of Typopeltis vanoorti. Lineage (NCBI taxonomy): Eukaryota > Metazoa > Arthropoda > Arachnida > Uropygi > Thelyphonidae > Typopeltis > Typopeltis vanoorti. Next base: position 54,773,038 of record NC_143549.1, on the reverse strand, counting down.
GTAAGGGGATCAATAGTTCAATGCTGTCGGCACTCTCCCTCGATGAATCTTTGGACTCCCTGGAGGTAAAAAAAAAAAAATCAGCTAATACCTTTTTATTCCCATATAGGAAGTAGGTGAGGCCGTTTAGCCCTATGTAACTTTTGGAGACTGGGTGGGCAGTTCAATCCCCACTGGCCTAAGGCTATGACTAATTAAGTGGCACCCAGTGAAGAGAGACAGCTAAACAAGTGGTCTCGTGGTCCTTAATACAGTATATTTATTTAATGTCTGAAATAATGTGGGTTCTAAGGTCGATTTTCTTGAATTTACAGGGCGAAAAAATCCGCGCCAGATTTACTAACTCAGGAACCAGTCGAAAAATTTCCCCTAGTCGACTAGATTCGAAACAGTCTTCCTTCACGCGGTCAAGCAGTGGTGTGCAAACGCCACACTGGAGGTGTCACATAATACCAGATAATTCAATGTGGTCTGCAGTTTTTTTTAAACTCTAGATCCTTGTTCATTTCTTGGGCAATGATGCATTACTGTAATCTTTTGCAATCTAGCTGAGAAGATACCTCCTGTGCAAGATCGTCATTCGTTTTCTTTAACAATCGGACTTCAGGCAGCAGATAAATTTTGTAAATATTGTTAAATGACTTGTTTGGATGCCGTTCACAGAAAAAAATTAATGATAAGTATTGTTGCAAACCATTATATTATCTCTCATTTAAAATGATCAGAATACAAGAAATTGTATTATGGTAATGAACCATATTCTCGGATTAATGAACACATATTTTAATAAATCAGAAAACTAATATTCTTTGAGCATTTTTTTTTAAAGCATGCTTTTCTTTTGTGACATATAAAGACTATTCTCATATCAAGAATGGATTATGTTGTTAGAACCAGGAATCCTTACTGAATTTTTTAATTAAATTCATGTTAGTCCATGCTGAGCCACCTGATCTTCCACTGCATATAAAATCCCATTACACAATATTCAATTTGTATCATTATTATTATTTAAATTGAGCATGACTCTAACATAGTTTAAATTTAATACTTACTGCAAGGAAAAAATCACATTGCACAATTCTCGGTGACCAAAGAAGATGCTATGTTTGAAAGATGTGGCTGTATTTATTTATTTTTATGTGAATTCCATTCACAAATGTGGTAAACTTATAGCTCACTCATATCATAATTAGGCTAACAATAAATAACAAATCAGCTTATAGAGATCTAAAGATCTAACAAGGAACTTTCTCAAGCCACTTCACTCCTAACAAGCAGAGTGAAGTGCACATCAGGTGAAGAAATTTAACTGCTATTTACAGATCAGAAGAGCCTCTGTAGCTCAGTCAGTATAGATGAAGCCCTTTGGTCAGAAATCTGGCTTTGATTCCCATCCACGATGTGAAGAACCTTACTGGTCTCTTTTGAGTAAAAGTGAGTTAGCCAGTCTCATATCATAAGGAGGTATTTTGTCCCTCATGATGTGCACAGAACATATAAAGAATGGATTATGTAGTTAGAACCAGGAATCCTTACTCAATTTTTTTAATGAAATTCATGTTAGTAAATTCACTAACATGAATTTATATTTACATTAGTGGAAGGTATATTTTATATATAACTTCCACTGTATATAAAATCCCATTACACAATATTCAATTTGTATCATTATTATTATTTAAATTGAGTATGACTCTACCATAGTTTAAATTTAATACCGCAAGGAAAAAATCTGGCCCATGAACACACAGATTTACAGTCATAAATACATACCGTATTTTCCGGTGTACAAGACGCACCCAAGAAATTTAATACAATTTTGTGGAAAAAACCTAAACTTTAAAGTGTGATTTTAAAAAAAATGGACACAATAATAGGTAATTTTTAATAGTAAACTGACCTTTCAGAAACCTGCAAAACCCATGTCACTGTCATCTGACTCCTCTCTATCATCATTAATTTCTTATAATATAATATAGAAATAATTTTGTCTTCATATTCTTTTGGCAATTTTTGACTGATTTTTGTTTTTGTAATGCATACAAAGTCCACTGCGTTTCATGAAACAGTAACACCATGACGCACCACCTTTAAAATCTTCAATGTTACACTTACAGACTACTTTGACTGCATGCGTACGAATCATTTTTGTTGAAATGGCAATGGCAAGAAAATCGGCAAAGCATTTTGCCGATTTTCTTGCACCCATTTCAAAACTTCGGTGTCTAGTTCTGGCCACTTCGCAATTTTTCCACGTTCTGCGCGATTTTCTTTATGCAAATTGTACAAAAACTCCTTCTGACCATGCCAAAGTTCTTAGCTAACGACACGCTAGAAGTCATGTGAAGGTCACGCATCAATTTGATTGCACCATTAACCACCTACAAAGATCTTGGAACATAAAAGGGAGTGCGTATGACTTTATAAAGAGGAAACAATCTTTACCTTCATTATATAAGATGCACCCCATTTTTAAGATGAATTTTTAAGGTAAAAAAGTGCGTCATATGGAAAATACAGTACTTAATCCCTCATTAGGAGGGCTCAACCAGTCCTACAGATGAGGAACAAGAGAACCCCATATGAATAAATAAATAAACAGACATTCAGAAACACCCATATCCATAACTGCATTCCAACCCAATAGCCTGCTGGTTAGAGAACAGACGTTATTCCTATTCACTAGACCAACCAGGCTGGGAACTGTTCAATTCAGAAATTATTACAGAGGTATTATTGATTCATATTTAAGATGCTCCCTCTGTAATTTAGCAACTATCAGATATACCAAAACACTGATCTGAATACTTTATATTGTATAGTATCACTCTTCCAACATAAGCACACTTCAAAAATGAATAATAACTTATATAAAAAACAAATGTATATGTTGCATTTACTGCAAAAATTATCTGTATTTATTATACTCCTATTATAAATGGCATTAATTCTCATCAAACACACAAACTATTTTGTATCTACTGATTTCAACAAAGATTTTGTGGAAGGAGTTATGGGGTGGGAAGACAAACCAGGATAGGCACCCTAGTGAAATTAAAATTTGCCATGGTTTTTTTTTTTTTTTTTTTGCTTAGTTTCATTATATCATTCTACTAAATTCTGCATATATCAATACCATACTGCGTGATCCACATCTACAGTATACTGACCATCATAAGCACAATGACTGTAATTTGTGTATATGTCATCATCATGCGTATCAAGGATTTAGGCCTAGCATGGCCTGTTCCGGCCATAGAAGTCATCGTTGAATTGTTTAAGAGGATGTCCTGGTTTTCTTTTCCCTAATTTTGTGTATATGTGCCTGTTGTATTCATAAAAATAAAAATGCTTTTTAACTACAAAAATCACAAGACTTTTTAATATTTTGTCCCTTTCAGTAACATCACTTCTCACACACGCACTCCCAACCACACACAATTTCCATTCATTCATACATATATTGACACAAACTCCATTCATTCATACATATATTGACACAAACTCCATTTATTCATACATATAAGACACACACAAACTCCATTTATTCATACACACACACACACACTCCATTTTTTTATCTCTATCTCTCACTCACACACACACATCTACATTCTCTCCCCTACAAAGTTTTTTTTTTTTCTTCTTCAATGGCTGCTTAGACATGTTGGCAACAAACAACTGACCAATAGAAATGCCTCCTTTCAACAGATTGAAGCTGTCTGATTTAAAAAAAATAAACTATTATGTTTTCTAACTTTAAATGCCAAAATATTCATCATAAATAATCAAAAAATAATGAATGAAATAAAGTTACAATTGGAATTTTATATCTCATGGGTGATGGATCAGCAACATATGTAGTTCATTTTTTATTTACAGACACTTCAAATCTTATCTTTAATGCATAAAGAGAACTACTACTGTTTATTTATTATCATTGATTATAAAAGCCTCAGAATGGGAAGCATGAACATGACACTGGATGTTATAAACAGAATTTAACTTTTATAAACTATTTAAATTTAGTTCCTCAGAATTAAAATGAAATAATATCCGATTTACTTTAACAATTTTTGTCAAGCATGAAATATATATTCATGTTTGTGGGTGTATATATATATATATATATATATATATATATATATATATATATAATTTTTTTATATAAAATAGGTGGCACACAAGCATTTTGAAGTTCTGAAGTTGTTCCAACAGTCCAATCTGCTAAAAATAAAATGGGGGGAGGGGGGAAGAAGGATCACAGCTGAATGCAGAATTTCTGTTGGAAAAAAAAAAAAAAAATTCACTGATCAGTTTTTCACTGAAATGACAGGATGAAAAAAAAAAAAAAAAAAAATCTTGTCTTCTTGATCAGAATGCTATATATAACACTTCTCGCATTTTCTAAAATTTTGAAGCATTTCCTGAAAAAAGCAGTTATAAGACATTGTGTTATTTTTTTTTTTTAAATATTCCATAAAATTTTGACCTTAATCATCAATTATGATTCTACTGTTGCAGTCTTCTTGATTTCCTATGAAAGGAAAGGAATGGGAAATCAAATTGCTTGCAATAATCATCGAAATCCAGGAACTGAAAACTGCTTTGCTTTCTTCTGAGAGATAAAATTTATGTCAACATCAAAGATCACTATAGTAACGAACTTTGGAATTTGCACAATCTGCTGTTCCTGGAATGGGATAAAAAATAAAATAAAATAAAGATATAAAATAGTGAAAGATAACAGCAGCACAATATTCACTTATTTAACATAAGTGATGAGAAGGGAATTTGTTTAATACTTTTTTCTTTAAAGGATAGATTAACTTAAAACATTTTGTTTCTCCCTCAAAAAAAGTCATATTTCATGTACTAATTTAATCCTACAAAGGAAAGGTTACTCACATATGCAAAATACTACAAAGTAATAACTCAAAATAGTATATACCAGTGTTTCTCAACTGGTGGTACATGGAAAAAAGATTTGGTGGTATGTGAATAATGATCAGTTGAATTTTTAAAATTTATGAAATTATGAAAAATAAAATATTAAACTCCCTTCCCCTCTAACGATAATTAGATGTTTTACCTTCAAGCAAGAGTTGACAAATCATGTTTTTATTTTCAAATATTTTGTTTGTTCAACCTCCAAGAGGATTGCTACATATTTCTTGGAAAGCTTACAATTTTGAGCAAATTTTATCTCACACTGTTTTCCATTCTTTCCTGGAAAACTTTCTTGCACAACAGTGTTGCTGTCAGTGTGCACTTGTAAGTTGCTTTAGTAAGTTAGTATGCAGCATTGAGGATTTAGTAAGGGTTTGTGTCAACTGACATAATTATGTATCATGTGCACCTGCTCACATAATTTAATGTTACAACAACATTCCCTTTCATTTAGCTGGTTCTAATTTCTGTCACTACAATATTACAATTATATTTACTAGTGAAAATTTAGTCATAAGATTCATTGCAAAAAACATTCCTAGAATCAAAGATGATCAAAGTATCATACTTCAGAGATGCAATGAATTCCATGAATATAATATGGCTTATTGAGATCTCACAAGATAATGCTTGGGAAATTTTAGTCATAAGATGTCAGTCGAGTGTGATGTGTGTTCTTTGCCACTGCTAAGTGGCAACGAACATTTTTCAATTTTGGTTTTGGTAGCAGAAGTATTAAAAAAGGTTGAGAACTGTTGGTATATATAGTTACAAATGTTTCAAAATCACCGGTGGCCAATTTTAGTGGCCAGTGAGTAGCAAGAGCTGTATTTTAAAAATAACATGCTTTCTGAAAGAAAAGTTCTTCTTGAATAAATTTTTTTCTTAACTAATTAACTACATTTCATATCTTTCCATAAGGATAGTCCATTTAAACCAAGACTGGAAAAAAAAAATGAATGTATTTAAAAGTTTATAAGGAAAATATTAAAATTGTATAATTTTATGAAGAAGCTCTGTAATTTGGAAAACCCTCAATACGCAACTGCAGCTTCTCTGGGGTGAGAGATCAGTTACGATGGTATGGGCACCTGATCAGAATGCCACAAGAGAGGCTCCACCAGCAGGCCCTCCCCTCTTTGTCAAGCCAGAGGGTGGGAAGGCCAAGGACTCGCTGGATAGACTATATCCAAAACCTTGGGTGGACACGTCTGGGAGTCCCACCAGAACTTGGTGGCGGAGGATCGTGACCACTGGAAGTGGTGGTATCACACCAGGCAAATGAACTTCACCTCCCTCAGACATTTACAAAACATTTGTGCTAATAGCAGGAGCTAAACCCACAGCCTGCTGGTTAGAGAGCAGATATCTAACTACATAGTCAGCCAGCAATTTATTTTAGTTTAACTTTTGTATTTTCTTCTATTTTCATTAATTGTAGGCTATTGTAAGGAAAATTCAGCATTTTAACAAGAGATTGCTGTTCAGAGATCAAATATGCATATTTCAAAAGAAAGGTAATTAAAAACATTTTTTGAACAAACATAAAAAATTTCTTTCCTAACTCGTAGTATTCATTTTTCAAATACAATATGTGTCAAATTACATTGTAAAAAAAAACTTTCGAAATCAACTAAACTTTATCCAATTGCCTCAATGTACAGAACATGTGCTAATTTGATAAGTAAATGATTACAGACAATGCTTTTCTTGCTTTATCTGCAGGTCCATTCATATTCTATCCCCATCAACTTATCTTCCTCTATCATCTACAATCCTCTATTTTCCAGTTATAAAACATATGCTACACAACTATCAATGTCTTTTGTCACCAAACTGATCATTTGCCTTAGCTGGACCATCCTACTCCTTACATTCTTTGCAATTTCTTTTATCAAAGATACTCAACTTTGGCTCTCTTAAAGACATCCCTATAGTTATCACACTGTTACTATATACAGTCTACTGTTTATCTGCATCAACACATTCTCAACCCCCCCCCCCCACCAGCTCCACCATCCAACAATACTCCAATTTCTCACATAGCTCAATCCTCTGTAATACATTCCCTCAGTTAAATCCCTTCCTTCAAATTCCAACCTCCTTTTCTATCTAGCCACATCTCTCCATTATCATTATTAAGCAGACATCTCCATAGTCTGAGATGCAAAGCACATCTCCTTGAGGATATGTATAAAGCATATCTCTGCAAGGATATATGTTTTGCATTGTGGGAGATACCGAGACAAGGAGTGATGAGAGCTTGGTCCACCTTTGCTACAAGTTGCCAATAGATGCACCACCTTGCCTCAGTCCTGAAGACATTTTCAGGCACATGCAAAATAAACTTATAACATCTTTCTCTAAATCCAGAGTAATTTAATAATAAGGCGGTAAACCGGTTGGCAACTCATATAGGTAAATATGACCTCTCCATTGCTTCTGGCTTAGTGTCACCACTTCTGGGTCTGCCTCCCACCAACGAGACCTCAATAAAGGTCGAAACTGGTCTGGGTAGTGGCCCTTCCCTTAATCCATGGCATTATACATGTCCACAAGATGTGCTTTGCATTATGGGAGATATTGAGACAAGGAGTGATGAGAGCTTGGTCCACTTTTGCTACAAGTTGCCAACAGATGCACCACCTTGCCTCAGTCCTGAAGATATTTTCAGGTGCAAACTTTCTTTGCTCACACTTGGATAAAGGATTAAACTAAATGTATTATACAAAATTAGAATATATTAAATATCTGTTACGTTCTAAGTGTTGAATGCTGCTAGTAAACTAAAAGAGCCCTTTTTAATGCTTTTTAAGCAAACACAATAGAAAAATCAAGTCATGTTAAGGAAGAAATGGCATGATTATTAATGAATTTAAGAAAGCTTTTAGTACTTACCACTTTTATAATCGTGAATTATATCCTTCCAAGCTATTAAAAACAAATTATAATGAACATGGTTAAAAGTTTTAAAATATATCTACTTTTCTGCAAGTTTAGCAGAGATTCATCTTTTTTAAAAACTTTAATAATTTTGATATATACATAAAATAAGTTCTAATATCACTGTGACTCTCCCATAATGAAGAGCAACAGTAATGAACCACAGTACCATTTCTCATATAAAAAAATTTGGTTAAAAAAACAAAAATCTGCAAAGTATCATAATGTAATCCTCTTGACTATTTCACAATTTTTTTTTTGCTATTAATAATTATACAGTTTTTTTTCCCCAAAATATACAAAAGGACCATTCCAAGTAAAAATTTATGAAAACACACTACTCAAATGCATTTTCATAAATCTATACTTTTAATGGTTTTATTTATGTATCAGTAAAGAGAAATAGCCTCAAGGGCTCACTACAGGAGAGGCGAACCCAAGGTATCTGATGCTGGACCTTGCCTTATATCATGTAATATACATCTGTTATTTTATCTATAAACCAGTTCCTACTCTTCTTCCTTTCTTGCTCCTTTATCCCCACAATCTTTCCTAATTTTACTTTTCATTTCTTGCAGCAGCAGTCTGCCTTCTTTTACAACTTACAACAACTATCCTTAATCCAGAGTATTTTAATAATAAGCTTTTAACACCTTTCAGCTACTTGTATAAGAAAATATGATTTCTGCATTACTTCAACCTTAGTATCACCTCTGGGTCTGGGTAGTGACCCTTCCTATAATGCATGGCATTATACATGTCCATAAAGATGTGCGTTGCATTATGGGATACTAAGGCAAGTGATGTGAAGTCATTAGCTCCTTTATATGAGTTGCCCCAGTCCTGAAAATAGTTCAGACATAAACTTTACTTACATTCAAATAAAGGATTAAACCAAGAATATAATTTCTTGATATCTTTAATTTAATAGTATGACCAAGTGGAAAAACTTACAACCTCTGCTTTACTGATTTACATGAAATAAAAACATGGAATATAAGAAGCATGCATCAAGGAAAACTGAAACTGGTAAAGAAAGAAATGAGAAGAACTTGAGTTCAGATTTTAGGAATCAGATGAACAGAATGGGTCACTTTAATACAGATAAGCCACTTTTGCTATGTATCCCCTAAACCAGGGGTGACCAACCTATGGTGCATGCGGCAAAAGTGGCACATTGAACCCCAGAGAAAAATTTAAAAAAATTTTTCTTCTGATTTATATATATATATATATATATAAGCACACAATTAACCTACCACTGAATTCTAGAGTGCACGCTTATTATACTCATTTGATCTTGAAGCAACAGGCACAGGCAAATGCTGACATGCGTGTCATAACGTTCGATGAACTTCTGATTCGATGTGAGTGAACAATTCTGTGTTTTTGAACTTATATATGTTTTTATTAACAGTTCTTTAAGTTTTCTTTAAGAACTGTTAAATTAAGTTCTTTAAGATTTCTGTTTTCATGAAGGCTTAATATAGTTCTGTAAATTTAAAAATAAATTTTTTCATTTTGAATGCATATGTCAAATTCTTGCCTGCTACCCTAATTTGTTGATTACTGAAACCTGCAATTATTCAGTGTATTTGTATGGTTTTTTTTTTTATACAATATCTTTCCTTTTTATTTATGTATAGTAGGTTTATTCCTAAAATTTAACTGATCATCAGCAAAGCTTTCATAATGAGGATGTTTGGGTTGTGTGTGTGATTGCCAGCTGATCGACTGTTTTATGGCAGGAAACAATCTTGTATTTCATTGGACATAATATATTACGAGAGAGAGAAAGATGAAAACTATGAATGTTTTTGGAATGTTCATAATGTTTAAAACGATAAAATAATTTAAATAAATTATTTAATAATAAGCTTTACTTTTTGAAATAATTTTTTTTTTTATTTAAATTAAGGGGATATTAAATCCCGCATAGTTTTAAAACCGAATAAGAAACTCAAAGATTGGAATCAGAGAGTTTCTTGCCGAATATAGTAAACTATAAAGTATCGGCGACACTAGCGTTAGCCAATGCAAGTGATCCTAGTACGTAGTACAATACCGGACGACTCGTTGCAAAGGTGGGGGAAGTTCAGATCGCTATTCTTAATAATGTAAAAACACATTTCCTAGGAAATGTATGCTGTTATTACATTATGGAGGGAGGTCATTACCCAGACCGGTTTCAGCCTTTTTTGAGGCTTCATCAGTGAGTAGCTAGACCTAATACCAAAGTGTATAGCAAAAAGAACTTATGTACTCTGCAAACGTGTTTTCCAAACAGGTGCAACCATTAAGTTACTTAAGTATAAAGAGCTAATAAGCTTCATTTCGGCAATGAAAACATTACTTAAATTAAGGGGATATTAAGTCGTCCGGTATTGTACTACGTACTAGGGTCACTTGCATTGGCTAAGGCTAGTGTCGCCGATACTTTATAGTTTACTATATTCGGCAAGAAACTCTCTGATTCCAATCTTTGAGTTTCTTATTCGGTTTTAAAACTATGTGGGATTTAATATCCCCTTAATTTAAGTAATGTTTTCATTGCCGAAATGAAGCTTATTAGCTCTTTATACTTAAGTTTTTTTTTTTTTTTTTTTTAATCAGTTACCCATTACTTTGCAAAAGAAAATGAGCAGAAGAAAAGCAGGTGATAGCAAGTGCTAGTTTAATGAACCGTGGGAAAACGAGTTCTTATTTATTGCGGATCTTTCAGGAAAACCGTTGTGCATTGTTTGTGAAAGCACTCTCTCAGATAATAGAAGACATGATCTTAATAGACACTATAGAAAACATCAAGCTGAATTAGAAGAAAATCTGAAGTTAGTTCCTAGGTCTGAGTTGCGGAAAGAATATGTGGTTAAGAAAAAGGAAGAAATAAAAAAGAGACAAAATATATTTGTGAAAGTGTGGCAATGCTAGAGGCGTCTTATGAAAGTGCCTTTGTGTTGGCTAAAAAAACACAAGCCTTTCTCTGATGGAGAGGAAGTTGTTAAGCCCTGTCGCAAAAAATTTGTAAAATGTCTTGGTGATAAGAATGTTGAAAGAAAAGTAAACCAAATTGCTCTGTCCAAGCAAACAATTACAAGATGCATCGAAGAACTTTCCCATGATGTTACTGAGCAATTGAAAGACCATGTTCATTCTTGTTCTTTCTATTCTTTAGCCTTGGACAAATCTGCTGACATTTGTGATGTAGCCCAATTAAGCATTTTTATAAGAGGAATTGATGGTAATTTTAACATCTTTGAAGAACTTATCGGGCTTGAGTCACTTCATGGAAAAACCAGAGGGGTCAGACATATTTGACAAAGTAAAGTCATGTCTAGAAAATCAACAACTAGATTCTAGTAAGCCCATCAGTGTTTGCACTGATGGAGCACCGTCAATGGTAGGTAGAGTTTCTGGGACTGTAACTTTACTTGAAAGGTTTTTAGGTCGTTCTCTACTAAAGTATCACTGTATTATACAAAGAATCTCTGTGCGGAAAAACTCTAAATTTGAAGCATGTTATGATACCAGTTGTAAAGTGTGTGAATAAAATTAGAGCAAGAGGGTTAAACAGAAGAGAATTCAGAGAATATTGTGAACTGCTAGATATGGAATATGGTGATCTCATCCTTCATTGTGAGGTGCACTGGCTTTCTAAAGGACAAGTTCTCAGTAGATTTTGGAAGCTGAAAGAAAGTGTTCGTAATTTTCTGGAAGAGAAGGATGAGCTGCATGAGGAAAAAGCCCTGCTGCGTGATGAGAAATGGCTATTTGATTTAGCATTTTTAGTTGATGTTACCAGCCACCTCAATGATCTAAATTTGAAACTGCAGGGCAAGAACAAATTGTTTCCTAGCCTAGTAAATGACATCAGTGCATTCAAAATGAAATAAAACTGTTCATCTCCCAGTTAGAAAACAGGGATTTAAGTCAACTTCCACATTTAAAAGCACATAGTGAATGTACCGAGAAACTCAGATTATTGCAAGAGTCCTTTAACAGTCATTTTAGCGATTTTGCCATTTATAAATCCCTTTTCACTTACTAAACAAAAAATCTTGACGATGCCTAGTAACATACAAATGGAACTTATTGATCTCAAAACCAATTCTTTATTGAAAATGAAATTTAATGAATTTCCATCACTCCCAGATGCTTCTGATATAATTAATTTCTGGCGATCGTTACCCTGTGAACATTTTCCAGAACTGAGAAAATTTGCTCAGAGTTATATCTGTCATTTTGGAACTATATACAGATGCAAACAAGCATTTTCATCAATGAAAATAATTAGGAACAAACTATGGTCGCGACTGACTGATTGAAATTTGAAAAACTGTTTGATGCTTTCTGTAACTGATTTAACTCCAAACATTACAAGCTTAGCAAAAACGAAGCAATTTCAAAAGTATCAATAAAATAATTAATGTTTATCTTGTCTTTATATGAAATCCTTTTATGCATAACTGTTAAATATATCCATATTACCATATTTTAAAAGGGCTGAAAAGTGGTGTAAGTTTGTATGGCGCATCTTAACTAAAAAATGAAAAAACTGACGCACGAACTATAAAAGGTTGGCCACCCCTGCCCTAAACTTTAACTGCCTATCTACTAACACATAAGGAAAAACATCTAAACAAAAGGTGAAAGAAATTGAAGAAAGCAATATTACAGGGAAGCAGACTTAAGTTTTTGTGGTTTAGCAGTTTTGTGGGAAGTTTTTGGTATTGAGACTACATTATGATGTAAATAAAGAGTTTAATAAAAATAAGCAATTAAAACCCAACAAGTTTTGTAAGTTGTAAGACTAACATTATCAGGCTTTTGTTCTGTAAAACTTTTATGTACCAGTAGTATCTCCCTGATGATATGTAATCTTACGAAACTTGTCAGGCATTAATTGCTTATTTTTATTAAATTCTTTATTTACATCATAATATGGTCTCAATACTGCAAACTTCCCACAGATGTTACAGGGAAGTTTACCCCTAGATTAGAAGTTTAAAAAGTAATTCTGAAAAATGTCCGATGGAAGAAGCAGTGAAAAAAAGATGGAAAGAGTATGTAGAGGATCTATGCAAGAAAGATAATAACACTGAAGGAGAATTTGAAAGGAGAAAATTTATTGAAGAGCTCATGATATGAAAAGTGAAGTGATATCAACAAAGATACTATTGAGAGCAGCTGGGGATGAAGTAGTGAATATATTGACAAATTTGTCAACAGGTTGGAAGAAAATATAATGGCCTAGAGATTGGAAAACATCAGTATTCATCCCAATTCAAAAAAAAAAAAAAAAAAAAAAAAAAAAAAAAAAAAAAAAAAAAAAAATCAACTCCCAGAGATTGTGAGAATTATAGAACCATCATTTAATTTCGCATGCAAGTAATGTCATGCTGAAAGTGATCCAACAAAGGCGTGAACAGAGAGAGATGCCACAGAACAGGAAGGCTTCAGTAGAGGCAGAGGAACTAAAGATCAGATAGCAAACATGAGATTGATTATGGAAAGAACAAAAGAATTTCAGAAGTATTCATCTGTTTTATTGATTATAAGAAAGTTTTTGATTGTGTGGATCACAACAGACTATGGATTGTAATGAAATCAATGAAAATACCTGAACATCTAATTCTCTTGATAAGAGAGCCATACTGATGTATGGCAACCAAGAAGCTTCAGTAAAAACAGTCTTTGTACAAATTAGTAGAAAAAGGGGTGCTGCAGGGTTGCATTTATAGTGAATATATTATGTGAATGACTAACTTAGAAAAATATCCAGATGGTATTAAGATTTGTGGCAGGAAAATAAATAATTTAAGATATGGAGATGATACAACCCACCTCATAGCAGAAACTAAGGAAGATCTGTAGCAGTTGATTTTATTGATTAAGAGGGAAAGTAACAAAGCTGGGCTTAATTTAGACTTCAGCAAAACAAAAGTGATGGCTACTGGCAATTTAAATGAACTTATAATAGAGGGAGACAAAATGGAAATCGTTGCAAATTTATGATTTACTAGGGGTCCAGAATCAGAAATGATGGTAAATGTGAAGATGAATTTAAAAGGATACTCATAGGGAAAAAAAGCAATGTTAAACCTGACAAAAAGTATGAAAGATAGAGGTGTAAGACCATGTAAGTCAGAAATTGTCAAAGCAATGGTATTTCCCGTAGTGATGTATGAATGTAAAAGCTGGGTTATTAAGAAGAAAGACAGAAAGTGAATAGATTCGTTTGAATTATGGGTGGTGAGGAGACTATTAAGAATCCCATAGACTACAAGAATGATCAATAAGAAGGCTTTAGATAGTATAAAGACAAAATGCTCCTTGGAGGCAATGATCGCTACACAGAGGTTGATGTACTTTGGACATATTATGCATGCTTTATAGAGAAGCCAAACTTATGTAAGGGAAAAGACTTTTTTGCTTTCTAGTTGTATAATTCAACGATAATTAAGAGAAATTCATAATTGTTTGCATTTTTTTAATTTCTAAAAGTATATATACCATGAAGACAGTTCAAGAATGTTAATTTTACGCAAAAATTTCTACAGAAAAAAAAGACTTGAAATGGCACGTTTCACTAATTGCCAAATGTGTAACATGTCCCAACCTGCTCAAAGCAGAAAGGGACATGTTACAAAGTCAAGCAAGCTCCACTAAATGCACAAACATAACCCAATATTTTAATAAACTGTTTATTAATTATAAAGATGCATTATATGAACCATCTCAAAGAAAAGCACACTAATATTTACATTTTGCAAATGCATGGTTAAGAAAAAAGTTTTTTTGAATTATAATAAAAAGGCTAATAAAGGGGAGTGCTTAAAGGTCGAAGCTATATAACTGAGAGGAGACCTCCACATAGCCTTCAAAGGAATGCGGAGAACCGACCAGGGCTTCTGACCTAATGCCCAACCCTCACCTTCTTGTGGTGCACCCTGTTAGGTATCAACCCGGATACTGAACGGATGATGGTACAACATGACAGAATTTCATGCCGGCTGGGGCGTCGCCTGGTTAAACAAGGACCCCATTGTTTTCACCAGGGAACAAAGGCAAACAGCGAAAAGTCAGCTATTGGAAAAAATCCTAAAACTTACTCCAACTCAATATCACAAGAGTTCAAAATCGATACTATCAACATAAGAAGCCTGAATGGCAAAGAAATGGAGCTAGCTGAGGAATTAGATAAGTATCAGATCGACAAAATAGGGGTGAGTGAAACAAAAAAGACAAAACTAGTGAGATCTTTCAGAGCAATAAATACAAAATGTTATATTCAGGCAATGACAATCAAGGAAAAGAAGGAGTAGCCATAGTATTCAACACTAAATACGAGGCTAATCTTCTTGAATGGCAGGTAGTCTCAAGTAGAGTGAAGTGGGCAAATATCAGAATGGGGAATTGGACAATGAGACTTATTTGTGCCTATGATCCCATAGAAGGTTCTACTAAGGTAGAAGTGGAGGAATTTTTTGACGCTTTAGAGAAAGCAACTGACACAATGAAAAAGGAAAGTTGGTCCTTGTTGGGATCTAAATAGCAGAGTAGAAAATGATTGTCAGACATACAAACATATTTTGGGAAAATTTGGAGAAAAGAGCAAAGCCAATAAAGGCAAATACCTGTTGGATTTCTGCTCAGGACAAGGACTGGTTATTACAAATACAATGTTCCAACATAAAAATGTGCACAAATTCACATGGAGAGAAGAGGCAAGGAATAAGAAAAGTCTCATTGACTATGTTATTGTTGATAGTGATG
The DNA here is from genome assembly GCF_054136105.1 of Typopeltis vanoorti. Taxonomy (NCBI): domain Eukaryota; kingdom Metazoa; phylum Arthropoda; class Arachnida; order Uropygi; family Thelyphonidae; genus Typopeltis; species Typopeltis vanoorti. The sequence continues at coordinate 54,757,369 of NC_143549.1, read as the reverse complement.
TTTTCCCACTGGTGCAGGACACCAGAGTGTACACAGGATTTGAAATTGGAAGTGATCACCATTTAGTCTTGAGCAGGATAAAATTGAATTTCATTTTGAAAAGAATGACATGTAAGAAAGTTTTAAAGTGAATAAAAGTTGAGCAGCTCTCAGATGTGAACTCTACACTAAAATACACAAAGATTATTCGAGAAAAAATGAAAGAGTTTGAGAGCAGGAACCAAACTTTGGAGATTCAGTGGCAAGCCCTGAAGAAAACACTGATTGATTCAGCCAGAGAGGCATGTGGTGAGGTTGTGTGCAAGGATAGAAAAATCAGAACTGCATGGTGGACACAGGAAGTTAAAGAGGCAGTGAACAAAAAGAAGAAAGCATATCAAAAGTTCCTGGCAAATAACTCAACTTGTGCTCTTAGAGAATACAGAGACAAATGTAAGAAAGCTAAATATTGTGATAAACTAGCTAAAGAGTTATGGGAAGACTTTGGCAAGAATATTGAAAATAAATATCAAGAAGGTAGCAATATATTCTGGAGGTTGTTGAAGAAGTTCAGAAATGGAGGAAAGAATGCTGTAAAAGAAATCAGAGATGATAAAGGTGACACGAAAACAGTAGAAAAAGATATCCTTGAAGTATGGAGTAATTATTTTGAAAAACTGCTAAATGAAACAACCAGTAATGATAACACAGTGATAAAAAAACACTGATCAGACATGCAGTCAGGAATACATATCTATACTTGAAGTAGAAAAAAGGAACAAAAGCCTGAAATGTGGAAAGGCAGCAGGAGTAGATGATATTCGACCAGAAATGCTGAAGTATGGAGGTATAAAAGTAGTACAGTGGATGCACTGCATAGTTCAGAAGGCCTGGACAGAGTGATGAATTCCAGATGATTAGAATAGAGCTCTCATAGTACCCATATATAAAAAGGGAAATAAAACTGAATGTGAGAATTACAGAGGCATTTCATTACTGAGCGTTCATATGCAAGTATACTTGAGAAACGGTTGAGAAAGAATGTGAAAGAGAAGCATGGTGAAGAACAAGCTGGATTCAGGCCAAATATCAGAAAATAAAAATGAAATGTCAGGATCAGATTTTCACTTTACAACAGATAGTTGAGAAATCGTAGGAATATAACAAAATCCGTATTTAAGTTTTGTAGATCTGGAAAAGGCATACGACAAGGTACTAAGAGAGAAGTTATTCCAAATGCTATAGTTATATGGTGTTAATGGGGAATTATATCAAGCCATACTCAGTCTTTATTTGAGTTGTAAGTCAGCAGTTAGAATTGAAGGAAGTACAGGAAGATGGCTTAATGTTAAATCTGCTGTCAGACAAGGATGTCCAATATCCCCTCTCTTATTCATTATCTATATGGATCGTATTATGAAGGAAAGTGGTACTAAACCTGACATCAAAATTGGAAATGTTAATCTCAGCGCTTTGCTTTACGTAGATGATGTTATACTTCTAAATAAATCTGCTACAAGTCTGCAACATTCCCTGACTAAAGTGCATAACTGTTATAATAGATATGGAATGAAGGTCAGCATTAAAAAAGACAAACACAATGAAAATAGGCAGAAACATTAAAAATATCAACTGCATTATGAATGGAGAACTTACACAACAAATAAAACATTTCAGCTACTTAGGCACAATTTTTAGGGAAGATGGTATGGTAGGAAGTCAACTGAATAAATTTATATGGAATAAGAGAGATATTAGCCAAAACACTAAATCAGCTGTATACAACAGCATTTAAAGCGATTTTAACTTATGGACCTGAGAGCTGGGTTAGAAGTGAAACACTTGACCAAAGACTAGAGACTGCAGATATTAGAGTCCCGAGAAAGATCAGGACTGTAATATCTGCACTCCATTCAAAGTAACCACACATAAAAATCAACTCTGGTTATACATTTTTTTTTATGAGAAGATAAACTGGCTGTTCACATGGAACCAAATTCTGAAAATGCAACCAATGATATAGGAAGAAAATCTGATGTGTTAAATGAATCATTAAGTAACTACTGTATGATATGCAATCAGTAGTTTTGTTGCAAAAGCACATTCCTAAATTATGTTGGAAAGTAAAAACATTCCTTGAATAAAAATGGAGTATTCTGTACATACACTAAGTATTCTTTTTGATTTTAAAAGACAGAAGGAAAAACAAAATAAAACTTACCCACCTCCTGTATAAGATTTTCTCCTGAAAATCTGAAATGCTATTTATTATGGGTAAATCATACGTGATACTGTCGTGCTAAACTGATTCTGAGATTCTATTAAGTGTGCTGCTATTCAAATTTAAACTGGATAACCATTTTAATGCCATTATAAAGTAATAACAAAGATTAAATGCATTTATTTGCTATAGGCCTTGCAGAGTCATGCATGGCATGGCACTGATAAATTACCAAAATTTTCCTAATTAGTTTCCAGCCTTTTTCCAACTCACAGTCTGGCTCCATTTGATATTAAGCCCAAAGCCACTTTCCTTCATAATGTAATCCATATAATATGGCGAATGACTAACAGTGGAACTTTGTCTCATACCTAATTTTACATTGAACTGTCTTCCTGTACCATCTCTAATTCTAACTGCATTACTAGATATTATATGTCCTGTTCACATAATCTGATTGCAGCATTTTCAACAGTTTTACTCTTGGCAGCTTGTCATATGCCTTTTCAGATCTACAAAACCACAAATACAGATCCTTGTTATATTTCTATGATTTCTTATCTGTCTTAGAGTGAACACATGACCTTGACAACCTCTATTTGGCATGAACCCCTTTTTGTTCTTTTGACTTTTTCTCCTACAATTTTTCTTAATTGTAGGAGAAAATTTACCCAGCCAGAAGAAGTGCTACATTGTAGTGTTATTTATTTTGTATAATGCGGAATCTGAACAACACAAAAAGGAAAGCAATATTTGAAGAATTTATTAAAAATAATAAATGGTGAAAAAACAGGAATTCATTTAACTACCTAGGATGTATGATCACGTATGAAAATGAAAAAGATATATGTGTAAAAATTGCAAAATTAATAACTCTATATTTAAACCAAACGTTCAAAAACAAACCAGACTAAAAGTATACAGTACATTAGCCCTACCAGTCTTATTGTATGGAAGTGAAATCTGGACAATAAAACAAAAGACAAACAAAGATTAATAACAGCAGAAATGAAGTTTATGAGAAAAGCTGCAAAGTATACTCTATTTGATCACAAAAGAAATGAAGAAATTATGAAAGAATTAAACAAGAATCAGTAATAGAAAAAATTAAAAAATATAAACATAAATGGATGGAACAGGTTCAAAGAATGAAAATAGAAAGATTACCAAAACAAGCCATTAGGAAAAAGAAAACCAGGACTTCCTCTTAAAAGATTCAACGATGACTTCTAAGGCCGGAACAGGCCAAGCTAGGCCTAAATCCTTGATATGCACGATGATGATTAAAAATTACTTGTATAAATCGGAAAGTGTTTTAAAAATACACCTATATTTATTAGATTTTGGCACTTGTGTTGCTTTTACGTTCAGTTTGAGAATTAATGTTGGTCAGTTTCTGGTAAGTCCAAACATTTCAGTAACCCAAATTTCAACAAACCGATCAGTTCATTTTTTGCATCATGGCTAAATTGTACATGCCGTTGTTGCTAAAAGAAAAAGTCAAAGTCATTGAAACTAAAGAAAAGGATAAACTCTCAGTATGGGAAACAATGATGCTTTAAGTGTGGCAAAATGCAAGTATGCAACACATTTAAACAAAAGAATAAAATAATGAACGAGTGGCTGCAAGGAAATAGTAGAATGAAGAGGAAAGCAAAGGTAACCAGCAACGAGGTAGTGTGGGAGTGGTTCACGGATGCAAGATCAAAAAACAGTCACATATCCGGTCCAATGGTCCGAAGTGAAGCTCTCGCAGCAGCCAAATCTCTCTCAGGAATGATCAGTTTACGGCATCTACAGGATGGTTGGATAGTTTTAAGAAGAGTCATAATATTGTGTGGAATGAAGTCTGTGGGGAATCTAAAGATGTGGATGAAAGTATAGTGAGTGAGTGGAAACCAAAACTTCTAGAATTGATTTCACCACATGAACCTAAAAACATTTACAATGCGGATGAAACAGGATTATTTTTTCAGGCATTAACAACAAAATCACTCGCTGTTAAGGAAGAAAATTGTACCAGGGGTAAAATGTCCAAAGAAAGACTTACAGTGTTATTGTGTAGGAATATGGTGGGAGAAATGGAAAAGCAGCAAAGCCACGATGTTTCAAGAACCTGAAAATTAATAATTTACCAGTGATTTGGAGAAACAATAAAAAAGCTTGGATAACTGCAGCTACACTGGAAGAGTGGTTAAACATGTTTAATGCAAAAAATGAAGAAGGAAAGAAATGTCATCCTTTTTCTTGACAATGCTACCTGCCACCCAAAGGTAACACTTTGAAATGTGAAAATCACCTGGTTCCCAGAAAATGCAACAAGTGTATTACAGTCCATGGATACGGGTGTTATTTACACATTCAAATTGCACTACAGACGATTTCTGATGCAATCTCTGATTTCTAATGTAGAAGAAGCCAATAGCGCTTACGCATTAGCAAGATCTGTATCGGTTCTGGATGCTGTGAACTGGATTGCAGTGAAGAAAATTAAAGCAGAAACAGTAAAAAAGTGTTTTGCTAAAGCTGGGTTTGGGGAAAGTGATGTGACAGATAATTTGGACGAGGCGAGTGAAAACATTGCTGCAATATCTAATCTCTGTTGAGGAAAAGAACTTTCCTGTGATACAGAGAACTTTGTTCAGAGTGATGACCATCTAGCCACACATTACAGCTTGAATCTGCAACAGCTCTACTAGCAGTAAGAAATACACAAAATGAAGATGTGGAGGAGGAGAAGCAGCAGCCAGAGAACAGGATATTTCAACGAAAATTCATACACACGAACAGGCTCTTCATTGCATCAGTGAAATAATGCATTTTGCAATTGATTCAAACTCCTCCAGCCTTCTTGAACTACTGTATACAGTTAAGGACTGCATTCAAAAAGACATGCTCACAAAAAGTGGAAACAAGTTTCTTTGTTGGATCTGTGGAAGAAATCTCAATGAGTTGTATATTGGAAACATGTAATGCGCAGTGTAATAGAGCATTAATACAGTACTTTAATAATGTGTTATTATTATTATTATTTTAATAACATAGGTCTACAAGTATCACCTACATACAAGAGCCAACACCACAGATTTTCACTCATAAATAGGTATGTACCATGTAATACGAGTTTAATGGATTTAATTTTTTTTTTGCAATTTTGTATAATGCAGAAACTTGCTATATTCGGTCCCCTGCGATTCCAATTTGAACAAGTTTCACTGCATAATGAACAATTAATACATATGAAATCAAAAGATATCTAGGAAGATAGGCCAATGACAGGTTAGTTGTACGAGACAGGTGTATACTCACTACTAGAAAACTGCCTGGCAATGCTTGAAGTCCTCAGTTTAATTAGCTATTTTTCATATGAGGTATGGCAGTATAAATCACAGCATTCAAAGGAACATAATACATCAGACATTTATTTATTTAGCTACTAACATATCACTGATTTCCACCCAGCATCTTCAGGGCATGAACCATTAGTCAAGAGCACACTAGCACTAACAACCAATTATGAGTGGGAATAATTCAAAACTGGAGTGATGTAAGAAAATAAATTTACAGGTGTTACGAGCTGTTCTTAAAATGACTATCTCCCATATTTTTGATAAATTAATGCAGGTATACTTGTTGAGGTTTGGGAATTGTTTCGTTGCCACTGCTGATTCCAAAATCTAAACTGTGGTTTGCCAGTCCTAACTATAGCTTTCCATAGTAAAATGCAGAGACATGCAAAATTAGCTGGTAAAAGGTTCAATGATTTTCATGACATAACATGACATGCCGGCCTGAATGGCGGAGTGGTTAGATAATCTGCTCTCCGGCCAAAAGACTGTGGGTTCGAATCCCACCATGGGGCATTGGTCGGCGGTAGATGGCATTGGTGTAGATGATGATAGTAGTTGCAGTTGGCGGATGAGTGGTGAAGACAGAGTTTGTAGAGTAGGTGTCCTCCCTGGAGATGTCATGTAATAATAATAGTAATAATAATAATAATAATAAATTCTGGGTCTAAACATTTACACATAAACTAAATGAGCAACAGATAAATATTAGCAAAGGGATTTTGGATTCAAGTATAATCAAGGGTCTTCCAGTAGTGCAATATAGGTGTCAAAATATAATTAAGACAAATCCATGAGTTCTAAGAGAGAGAAACCACAAAACCATGTAACACGAGAGATAATTACCCAACAGAAAAACAAAATAAAAATCAACTTTTTTGAGTTACAAACATTGCATAGCACACAGTTATTTCTCACTCAAATGGAGATACCATGCACAATTTAATAGCTGTATTGGAAGTTTTTTCCCACTTGGTTAGACTAAAATAAATTTAGTTTAATCCTTTATCCAAGCGTAAGCAAACAACGTTTGCTCCTGAAGAATCTTCAGGACTGAGGCAACTCATGGTAAAGGTGGACCAAGCTCTCATCACTCCTTCTTTTAGTATCTCCCATAATGCAAAGCACATCTCCTTGCAGACGTATAATATTATGCATTAAGGGAAGGTCCACTACCCAGACCGGTTTCGACCTTTATTGAGGTCTCGTCAGTGGGAGCCAGACCCAAAAGTGGTGATACTAAGGTGGAAGCAATGGAGGCGTCATTTTTACCTATACGAGTTGCTAAAAGGTGTCTCACCTTATTATTAAATTGCTCTGGATTTAGAGAAAGATGTTGGAAGTTTTTTTTTCCCCCACTTGGTTAGACTATAATAAATTTAGTTTAATCCTTTATCCAAGTGTAAGCAAACAAAGTTTGTGCCTGAAGTATCTTCAGGACTGAGACAACTAATGGTAAAGGTGGACCAAGCTCTCATCACTCCTTCTATTAGTATCTCCCATAATGCAAAACACATCTCCTTTTGGACATATAATGCTATGCATTAAGGGAAGGGCCACTACCCAGACCAGTTTTGACCTTTATTGAGGTCTTGTCAGTGGGAGCCAGACCCAGAGGTGGTGATACTAAGGTAGAAACAATGGAGAAGTCATGTTTACCTATACGAGCCGCTAAAAGGTGTCTCACCTTATTATTAAATTACTCTTTAAATTAATTATTAAAAGGTCGAAATCAGTCTGGGTAGTGGCCCTTCCCTGAATGCATAGCATTATACATGTCAGCAAGAAGATGTGCTTTTGCATTATGGGAGATACTAATAGAAGGAGTGATGAGAGCTTGGTTCACCTTTACCATTAGTTGTCTCAGTCCTGAAGATACTTCAGGCACAAATTTTGTTTGCTTACACTTGGATAAAGGATTAAACTAAATTTATTATAGTCTAACCAAGTGTGTGTGTGTGGGGGGGGGGAACTTCCAACATCTTTCTCTAAATCCAGAGCAATTTAATAATAAGGTGAGACACCTTTTAGCAACTCGTATAGGTAAAAATGACGCCGCCATTGCTTCCACCTTAGTATCACCACTTTTGGCTCTGGCTCCCACTGACGAGACCTCAATAAAGGTCGAAACCGGTCTGGGTAGTGGCCCTTCCCTTAATGCATAGCATTATACATGTCTGCAAGGAGATGTGTTTTGCATTATGGGAGATACTAAGAGAAGGAGTGATGAGAGCTTGGTCCACCTTTACCATGAGTTGCCTCAGTCCTAAAGATACTTCAGGTGCAAACTTTGCTTGCTTACACTTGGATAAAGGATTAAACAAAATTTATTAATAGCTGTATGAACGGCCAACTTGTACAGTGGAAAGAAATATTACTTTTTATATACATTCAATAGATAGGATTCTAAACTTTTCTAGACTAGCTATTTTATATCCTTCAAGAATAACAACAAAAACACACAAACCCTCTAAAATGTTGTATCATTAAATGTTATATGACAAAAAATAAATATTCTGATGATGATGTTCTCCATTGTCCATCAAACAAAATCTTATCCTCAAAATTTCAGACTCCATGATTAGCCTTCGTCATCATCATCTTTTTTAAGCTAATTGAATCTCTAAGGTGAATGCACCAGCTTCTATTCCTTTCTGTCATGAGCTTTTTATTCCAGTTCTGAATCTCATCTCATCTCATCTAAGTCTTTTTCGATATTATTCTCCCAATGCATCTGTGGTCAACTGTGGGTCACTTTCCACCAGGCTTCATCTTGAATGACTGTTTGGTCATTTTCTCCTCACTCATTCCTTCCACATGTCCAAGCCATCTGTTTGCTCAAATCTTATCAACTATAAGTGGCCATCTATAGAATTCATATAGCTCTTGGTTATGTCATCATCTCCATTTTTCTGTTGTTTTATCTCTTACAGGTCCATAGACTTTTCTGAGGATTTTATTTTCAAAGATCTGCAACAGTTTTGCATTTTGGTCTGTTAAGCTCCAGATCTGCTCCATACAAAACGATAGGTCTAATGACTGTTTTATATATTTCTGTTTTAACTCTGCCTGATAGAATTTTGAAAGATAATAAATGATGTAGTGAATGATAAGATCTATTAGAGGGATGTATTCTAGCTTTTATTTCTGTACTAATTTTATTATCTTGGGTAATTATATGTTCCAAGATATCTGAAGGAGGTGGCACTTTTAAATTTCTGGTTATCAATGTTAAAATGTTCATTTTCCCCTTAATTGTGATTTCTGCATACATTTAAATATTCAGTTTTATCCTGATAGATTTGTAATCCTGGTTTTCCAGAGCAATTTTGAGTTTTCTAAAATGTTGTTCGAATGTCTTCAGCATTTTCTCCAACAAGGCATATATCATCTGCATACCCTAAAATTACTGATATGTTTATGTTATCTTTTACAATTTCTCATATGCATTTTTCTAATGCTAAATTAAAAAGGATGGGTGAAAGGCATCTTCTTGTTTCAATCCTGTCTTAATATCAAAAGGTTCAGATCCATTTTTTGGCATTCCCATTTTTTTTTCATTTTCTAATTTCCCAATTTTTAGAAAATTCTCATTTCATATTCCCATCTAAGTGTAAATATTTGATCAACTGTTGATCTATTTCTTTGGAATCCTGCTTGATATTCACCAATATTTCTTTAGCATAAGCTAAGATTCTTTTCAGTATAATATTAGACAAAATTTTGTAGCCTGCTGACAGTAGTGATATTCCCCTGTAATTTTCATATTCGTTTCCCTTTTTATAAACTGGAATGATTAGCGATTCTTTCCATTCTGCAGGTATTTCTTTGTTTTCCCATATTAAATTTACCAGCTTATGTATATGAGTGGTTAATCCATTATTCCTATATTCCATCAGTACCTAGTACCTTGCTGTTTTTGAGCAACTTTCCTCTAATTCAGCTAGGGAAGGTTTAATTATTCCTGGTTGACAAGTATAAGTATTCTGTTTGAAAAACACAGTAGGTTCATCACAATTTAGGACTTTGTTAAAGTACTCTCTCCACCTGTTTGCTATTTCATCTCTAGTAGAGGAAAATGAACACAGCAGTATTTGCATTGAGATTTTGTAGTATTCATGCCCCCAATGTGAATACTGCTGTGGGAATGGCTAGGATATTTGCCTGTGTATTACAAGAAGGTATAAGAGAACTGACAGTGCCCATGCCCAGGCTGTTAACTCCAGTATCAGCTCTGCCATGGTCCCAAGGGAGTGGAAAGAAGGCAAAATAGTTCATTACATAAAGGGGGCTCTGAGATAGAAGCAGCAAATTATGCTTCATTTTAAGAGTGATTATAAAAGTATTGGAAAAGTTGGTAAGGACAGAATTCAGGAATGGGCAGACAGGAATATGATACTCTATTGCTGGGGGGAGGGGGTTGTGAACCATAGGTCTTGCCTGAGTAATTTATTCACTTTTTACATAAGGTGGCAGTCGAGTTGGATAAAGGAAACAGTTACAACTGATTCTACAATGCTATCACATAGAATACCATATATTACATAAACCAGAGCAAAGAAAAATGGATATAAAGCTGGTGACATAGATAATAGGATGGCTGAAAGGCAAACACCAAAGAATTTTATGTGACATAACAGAAACCAAGAGAAGGCAGTGTCTAACAATGTACTCCCATTGTTATTTAATTTGTGCATGAATGATATAGGGAATGATTGAGAGCAGGGAGAATATCCAGCTGATTGCTAACTGGAATAGACAAATGTTAAGTGATGTAGAGCTGCTGCAAGATGACAAATACAATAACTGTGCATATTAATGTGATAAAGTGTTAAGTTATGCATTCTAACTTGAAATGATTAGAATGCTTGGACTGTTGTTTGGAATTATAATTGAAGTAAATAAAGCTACAAGGCCAGTATCTCATGTCTGTTAACTACACGTTCTTATGAGCAATTTGCTTATTTTGCAAGGTTTAAACTGAGTTATGGAGCCATGTATTATGATACACGAATTGGTCTACAAGAAATTTACAAGGCTAGGGAGTCATAGAGGTCAGAGAAATGAAATTCAGAGGGCATACTGCAAAAATAGGTCAAGAACTCAGAGGATCACTTGCACACTGAAAAATACATTGTAATAAGCCTTTGGACCACATGGAGATTTTTATGTAATAATAACCTAAAATTATTCGTGCTATTCAATAACCAGCATCCAGAAATACAATTCAGTATAAAAAGGTAAAACTGCTTAAAAACATCTTTCTTACACTCAATGACAGATGCAAAGAATCATACCACTGCAATCCAACAATACAATATTATCCTTAAACCTACCACATAACATCAAGGCTATTTGCTTGTCGTTGAATATGCAGTTTTTTTTGGTTATAATCCCTGTAAAAACAAATGAAATAGTACATCTGGTCTTCCTAAGAAAAAATGTCTCACTAGTGTAGTTGGAAGAATGATAGGAATAATAATCCTGAAGAAGGAAATATTATATAATTCATTCCACATACAGGCAAGGGAGATAAAATGCAATTCGTGAGGAGTAGACGGCATAATGAGCAGATTATGGATTTTCATAGTAAGAGTGCCCTCCTGAAATGAATCCTTGGAACCCTTAATATCACAGCAAAATCATTCCCATTCTTGCTATCCAACACAAATTGAAAAAAATAGCCAAAGTACTACATAATCTTCAGACTACTTTTAAACAACACATCAAACTAGCAATCCTTATCTGTTTTCCCAAGTCACAGATAGACAGGGATTCTTAATGCAAACTTAATCTCTCAGCACATTCAAGAGAATAAAATACCATGCATACAGGATAGCCTATTCTGAAATGACACGGATCATTAACAATGCCTGAAAGAATACACAGAATTCATACTTTACCATGATTATGAGAAGTCAAGTCAAACCATACTGGATACTCCCCATCACACAGATCAAATAAAAGAACATACACACGATACAGTTAAGAGTAGCAATAACAACAAAGCACTCTTCTAATTTCAACAAAAATCACTACATTAATTTACCCAAAACAGGGAAGTTGATTTGAATTAGTGAATTTGAATAAATTCATAATTTGTTTTATTCATATATGGTGGTGTGATTTAACCTCCAAACGGCCATATGAATGAAACAAATCAATTCATTTATGCTTGTGTCTATGTTATTTCAAAAGTATTTAAATGTTAATTTAATTTCAATAGGCATTTCACATCCATGTAATTACTGGCATGTATGCACACCAAGGCAAGTAAAGGAATTAAAAAAACTAATATGAACATTCACCTCTTAATCAAAGCTACTGAGTCTTTAGTCAAATTAGATGTGTAGAAAAACTCAGGCAACTCATTTTAACAGTATAAACATAAATAAATACATAGGATACTTTATTAAGCAGAAAAATTTCATTCTTCACAGAATGAAAGAAAGCCTGTCATAGGGCCAGATGCTAAAATCAAGTAGTCAATTCGAACTTTTAAATGGCAAAGGAATTAAGTCTATCATAGCATTAGAGAGGGAGAAATATACAGCTGTTAGGTTGAAGGTGAACTTGAAATGAGCGCCTGCTCAATTTTGGTAATTTAACATGCTCACACTAAGCTGTGGCATATAATATATACTATGCAAGCCAGTTTTTTTTTTTTTTTTAATACAGAATTCTAGCTATTGTCTTTTTGAACTGTAAGACAGCATGCTGTAATGCTTGATCCCGGAAAAATTTCAATGTTATCTCATTTCCTGTGATAAAAAGAATTACGTGATTTAAAAATATTCTGCTTTACATAGATCAGTTGGTTTCTGTTCCTAACAAAATACACTTGTGTCCAAAATCTAAGGACAAACTATTTCTGAGGATTACAACTGCAAATTCAGATGAATCAGGTTGTGGCAATTTGTATAACTGATCACTGCAAGTAGAAAGCTAGCACACATTCAAATTTTCCAATACTCATAAAGGAGTGGCATGGTAGCACTCAAACAGAAATAAAAGGCAAAAGGTCGTGCTAAGCAAATTGTGTTTGAAGGAAGCTCTTTTCATGAAGAAATAAGATTGCAAACTTGGATGTCTTGTATCTGTTTGATATCTTAAAGATATCATCTAGATGATTTCAAGCAAAGAAAAATTATTCGACAGCTTGAAGGTGGCCACTGTTGGATTCTAATTATGTAGAAAATAGAATAAATGTTATTTGATTCAGAATCCAACATGATTTTCCATCACAAAGGCTGCGTTTGTAAATATTATTTAATGTAAATAACGTAAATATAATTTGATATCATATAACTACCTTAATTATATCAATTATTTAATTATTTAATCAAAGAAATGTGTTAATGGTAAATAGATTCAGTATTAAATATTATTAAGCTATTTTATTTATTGTTATGACAATATTATAGAAACTTATATTTGCAATATTAACTACACATTTATTGAAAAGCAAATATTCTAATTATTCCTATTTGTGTATAAAGCTTAACGGTATGTAATGACTCAATATAGTAGTATAGCCTTATCTAACATTGGCGAGAATGTTTGTTTGGCTGTTGTCATGGAGACGCGTGAAATAAACAAGCGCGAGTGAAACAGAGCGTGGGCTGAAGAGAGAATAAAAAAAATATATAAAAAGTAAGGAGTGGGGATGGAAACTTGGAAGAGAAAGGAAGCAGGGTGATAAAATAAAGAAGTAGAAGTAAATAAAGGTTCTTAAGGGTAGGAGTTAAGTGGATAATTTTTATAAGTGAGCAAGAACGTAACGAATTTTATGTTAACTGAAAATGAAATCAGCAGTAATAATAGAAGGAAAATTAAAGCTACAATCGGATAAAGTAAAAAGCTGAACATTCAAGGAAGAATTCTGAATAACCCAGCTGATCTAGTATTGTAGCTTATTTCCAAATTGCCCTAAAGAGAACCTCACAGTGTTTTAATTAATTTATGAGTGGTAATAAGCATAGTTGAAGTGCCCTAATTGATGTCAAGAATTCTGAAGCGTAATTGATAGTGCTTTAAGTATAACTGCGGATAAGTTTTGTAGATGTGTTTTTATTCTTTAAGTGTGATAAGTAAATTCCAGAAGTTTGCTCACAACATAATAGATGTTCTAGGAACCATTTCCGGTAAGGTCTATCATAGTGAAATATTAACTTTAACTGTGGAAATCCTTCGTGATTGAGAGTTGAAGATAGGAATTGTTTGAAAGATATTTTCAGCTATTAGATCCTGTAATATTTTGAACTTATAGCATGACTGAAAAATGTGTGAAAACTAATTAGATTGGATGTTCTATTATATTCATTTAAGTGTAAAAACTTTATAACCCAGAAGCTAAGAGGGTGTATGTGAAGACTTGGAAGATTGTGCTAATATAATTGACTTGACTTAATGTTTGACTTATTTCTATTGTTTCAAATTAGAAGTAAAATTTATGTAAGTGTTATATGACCTATATTAAATGCTTTATTTGTTAACCTAACTGTTGTATTTGCCTGAAATTCTTTTTACTGCACCGTTCACAAAAATTCGAATCTAGCGGGAATCCCAAAGAGAGAAAATAAATACTTCGGCCTGAATGAGTGAAAAGACTGCTAACTAATTTTGAATTGATCCTACTATTTCATATAGACTTATCTAAGGATAGAGTGGCGCAGTATAATAGAAATTTCTCTACCCTTAGATCAGTGATCAATTTACAATTAGTTTTCCTTTATTTTATGAAAGTGACTTTTAACAAGATGGCGGATTCGAACATCAAGAGAACAACGTCACGACACCACCACAGAATTAGTGATATTACCAGAGAGTTTAGAATCTCACATAGCATTGTATCAAGGATCTGGGTAGCGTTTCAAACCAATGGAACGTGTTTCAGACATTTAATAAGAGGTTGCCCTCGATCTATCATGGAGCATGAAAACAGATTTTTGTTTATAATAGCAACACATAATCAATGCACTATGGCAGATCAGATTGCAAGTCAGCTCCATTCAAGCACAGGTATGAGGTTTATATCTTGACAAATTGTGACAAGACATCTGTGACAAGTATATGCTCAAAGACCTATAGTCAGCATTCCCTTTTACACAGCTCATCGCAGAGCACGTTTTTGATTGGTGTTGCATCCATAAAAATTTGACAATACACCAATGGGCTAATGTACCCTTTACAGATGAGAGTCGTTTTGATCTTTCCTCTGAAAGTATATTCCAATGATCCCAACTCAATAGAGAGAATCACTGCTGATTGAAATTCCTCTCCAGAAATCAAACAAGGCCTTATCCTTGCTCTGAAGGAGGAAGAGTGAGTCAGTTTATATAAAGAACTCCTGAATCACTTGGTGCTAAGCATGGTATAATGTGAAAGCTGCATTGCAATTCAGGGTGGATGTATTCCATACAGAAATGTCTCCCCGCATAGTGTTCTGTAAGTGCAGTAGATTAATTCCTTAACTACATCTTTAAAAAATCTGTAACTTTCGCCAAAAACATACTGCAATTAAATTAGTATGAAATTTTTAAAACATTTTTCATGTAATATAATTTTTAAGTATGCTGGCAATAAATTTATGCCCACATTTGGCTGTAGTCGTGAAATTATTTTTCATATATAGGTACAAATGTAGTTCATCCTTAGCTTTTGGACACCAGTGGATGTGTGTGTATACAAGTAAAAAAGGAAAAGGTATATATACACAAGCAAGAAAGGAAAAAGGTTTAATAGTATCACACGACTAGTTTTGGCTTTTTTTTACAGCTTTCTTAAGGTGTTTTTTAACAAAAAGAAACATTAAACATTGAAGATAAAAACTGGGAACAGCACAGGAAAGTCGCTATACATATTTAACGTGAAAACATTGTAGTTAATGTATTCAAAGCTGTTCCTTCGTTGGCTACATTGTTGGGTGAGTGCGTGCATATAGCATCTTGCGAGCGCCAGTATTTGATCATGGCAGAATGACAGTCTGGGAGGTTGTAGCTTAAATTATTATTTAAATATACAGGGTTGAGGATGATTTCTCTAGATTCTACAATTTTTCTCTCCAATTCGTCATGGCAATGGAAAATGGTGGTAGATCTATCCCAAAGGATATGGCTGGATAAAACACTGGCATGTGTTCTCTTGTAAGCGATGTCCCTCCTGTGCTCCTCCATACGCAATTCAATAGACTTGTCTGTCTGGCCAAAGTAAGAAATGTCGCAGTCACACCATATTTTGTACACACCGGGATATTTTAGATTGCGATGGCTAGGCTTTGAATGGCTCACTAGAGAGCGGACCTTAGGAAGCGGAGTAAATAAAGTTCTAATGTTATATTTTTTTGAGAACCTTGGCTAATTTTTGAGAGACTGAGCTTATGTATGGAATAGATATATTGCCTTTAACATTATTCATTTGTTCAGTATGGTGACTAGGAGGATTAAAAAGGTATTTTTTAGTAATTTTTTGAGACTAACCATTCAGTCTGAAAGTAGATCTAAGAAAATTGATTTCATTACGAAGTTCATCTGGGTCGTCAAGAAGAGTGCGAGCTCTATGTCCCAGAGTAGAAATAACTCCAAGTTTATGAGGAGGGAAATGATGGGACTGACTATGGAGATATCTATTGGTATGTGTAGGTTTTCTGTACATTGAAATTTTAAAGTTTTCAGAAGAACGGGTCAGTTTTATGTCCAGGAAAGGCAGGGAACCATTAGTTTCAAACTCAGCCATGAATTGGATATTCTGGTGTTGACTATTGAGATGTTCAAGGAAATCTAAAAGAGAATCACATCCATGGCTCCAAATGAGGAAAATGTCATCCACATAAAAAAAAAAAAAAAAAAAAAAAAAAAAAAAAAAAAAAAATCAGCTAACACCTTTTTTTTTATTTTTTTTTTTTATTTCCGTATATGGGAGTAGGCGAGGCCATTTAGCCCTATCTAACTTTTGGAGACTGAATGGGCAGTTCAATCTCCACTGGTACCAATCAGAGATAGATGGCCCAAGGCTATCACTAATTAAGCGGCACACAGTGAAGAGAGACGGCTCAAATGTGCCGCCATCTCGTGGTCCCTAACACAATATATTTAATGTCTGAAACAATGTGGGTTCTACGGTCAATTTTCTTGAGTTTACGGGACGAAAAACCCGCTTGCCTGTGCCAGAGATTGACTAACTCAGGAACCGGTCGAAAAAAGGCTTAGAAAAATTTCCTCTATTCGCTGACTAGACTCGAAACGAAGTCTTCCTTCGTACGGCCAAGCGCCGTGGTGTGCAAACGCCACATCCACTGAGCTACACAGGCTCTTCCACATATCGTTTCCAAATTCTAGGTGCTAAGGAATGGGAAGAGATAGCTTTAAGAATGTTTCTAGACAGTTCAGAAGTTGTTTTTAATAAATTGTTGCTACGATTTAAAACAAATTAAAATTATTAGGAAATTTGAAGCCCTAAAAAGAGTACAAAATAATCTGAACTTCTCAAAACTCCACATCAACACTGACAAAGTTTTAATTAATAAATCATCTCACATCCTTTCAGATGCAGGAAAAAGTATCCTCAGCAAGAGTTTAAATTTCATTCCTTCTCCAAAATCTATCCCAAAGAATCACTCCTCACCAAGATAGAAAAGGCTGCTTCCTTCCTCCCTTCGCAAGATGCAAAACTTCTCCATATTGAATCCATCATTATCATCAACAATGCTAAACCAGCCACAGATAACATCTCTTCATCGGAATGACAGGCTCTTAAGATTTTAAAAAATAACAGAAATATAATTATCCTTCCAGCAAATAAAGGCAATGCTACAGTTGTCCTTAACTTTGAAGATTATAAAAATAAGATGCTTGAATTCCTGCAGAGTGACACTTACTCAATTCTTGAGAGAGATCCCACTCATGAACTTCAAAATCGTATCAACAATTTATTAAAAACAACTTCTGAACTGTCTAGCAACATTTGCCTTTCTCTTCGCTCTCTCTGCTTATGCCATGCACATATGGAGTTCCCAAGATCCACAAGGAAAATACCCCACTTCATCCCGTCGTTGAAGGCATTGATTCAGCAACATACAAACTTTCAAAACATCTTGCAAAATACCTCAAATATTTTTCCGGCAAGTCTTTGTCTTTTATTAATAACTCTGTGGATTTTGTATCACACATTAAGGATATTACTGTTCAAGAAAATGAAATCATGGCTAGCTTTGACATAGTATCCTTGTTCACAAATGTTCCTACAGATGAAGTCCTGACACTACTCAAAGATAAGTTATCCAAAAAAAAATGTTAGCCTTACTTACTCATTGCATCAAGTCTGGATACTTTAGATTTCAGGACACCATATACAAGCAAAATCATGGTCTAGCAATGGGTAATCCTTTATCTCATGTACTTGCCAACATTTATCTGGAAGATTTTGAAGTTAAAGCTATCTCTTCCTATACCTTAGCACCTATATGTGGACGACATTTTCCTCATTTGGAGCCATGGACATGATTCTCTCCTGGATTTCCCTGAACATCTCAATAGTCAACACCTGAATATCCAATTCACGGCTGAGTTTGAAACTAATGGTTCCCTGCCCTTCCTGGACATAAAACTGACCCGTTCTTCTAAAAACTTTAAAATTTCGATGTACAGAAAACTTACACACACACCAATAGATATCTCCATAGTCAGTCCCATCATTTCCCTCCTCATAAACTTGGAGTTATTTCTACTCTGGGACATAGAGCTCACTTTCTTCTTGACGACCCAGATGAACTTCGTAATGAAATCAATTTTCTTAGATCTACTTTCAGACTGAATGGTTAGTCTCAAAAAATTACTAAAAAATACCTTTTTAATCCTCCTAGTCGCCATACTGAACAAAAGAATAATGTTAAAGGCAATATATCTATTCCATACATAAGCTCAGTCTCTCAAAAAATATAACTGTAGAACTTTATTTACTCTGCTTCCTAAGATCCGCTCTCTAGTGAGCAGTCCAAAGCCTACCCATCACAATTTAAAATATCCTGGTGTGTACAAGATATGGTGTGACTGCGACATTTCTTACTTTGGCCAGGCAGACAAGTCTATTGAATTATGTATGGAGGAGCACAGAAGGGACATCACTTACAAGAGAACACGTGCCAGTGCTTTATCTAGCCATATCCTTTTTTTGTTCGATTCTAATGATGAAAACCATAGTCATACAATCCTTTGGGATAGATCTACCAACATTTTCCATTGCCATGACAAATTGGAGAGAAAATTGTAGAATCTAGAGAAATCATCCTCAACCCTGTACATTTAAATAATAATTTAAGCTACAACCTCCCAGATTGTCGTTCTGCTGTGATCAAATACTGGTGCTCGCGAGATGCTATATGCAGGCACACACACCCAACAATGTGGCCAATGAAGGAACAGCTTTGAATACGTTAACTACAACGTTTTCATGTTAAATATGTATAGTGACTTTCCTGTGCTGTTCACAGTTTTTATCTTCAATGTTTAATGTTTCTTTTTGTAAAAAAACACTTGAAGTAGGCTGTAAAAAAGCCGAAACTAGGCGTGTGATACTATTAAACCTTTTTCCTTTTCTCTCGGTTCATGTCATTCTATTCTTTAAAAAAAAAAAAAAAAAATATATATATATATATATATATATGAATGCCTAACAATATTTAAATTGTATATATTATATTACAAAACAAACAATCATTAACAGTTTCTTCCACCATTCCCTAACTCTAGCAATATCAAAGATGGACTACATATACTCAAATTATGAACTGGTGTATAGGATTTCTACATTTTTTTTTTTTAATTTAATAATCTGCTTGTACTGCATAAAAAAAATACTGCATGTACATTTAACTGAGAGTTATGGGTTCTGTTCTACCCCCCTGCCCCGTTATCAAATATGCAATCTTGATTAAAATACCATACATCAATTTATGTATGGTATTTATTTTATAAACATAATTATTTTATGTTTATAAAATAATCATAACCTTTTTTTGATTTCATTTACCAAAAAATTCAAAATCCTATGAAATGTTATTTCCCATAAGCTTCTGTATCAAGTAAAGTTTCAATGGCATACCAATGGCTTTTGAAATGTTATTGCACAAAGCTTCACAATTTCTTATTCTGCTAGATTTTTTTTTTTTTTTTTTGAACTACAGTCAATTTCCAAAATTAAAAACACTAACAGGATTAGCAGGGCCATTCTTGGAATAAATTCAAAAACGTAATATAATTATATCTTCCTTGCAGTTAAAAATGGGTGAAATAGAATCTTGGGCAAGATTTCCCTTATCCATTATTTCGAAAAAAGCTGTTTAGACACTGCTATTTACTACTAAATAACTTTTGTTTTCTTGTATTTGTGCAGTATGGTGAGGAGTGCTGTTAACTATATATGGGCAGGGATATGTAATATACAGCCTCTCAAGTCAATCCTGCACTCTCGTGGTGTGTCCTGTTTCCCTTTTGCAGCAAGCATTCCCACTTCAAAAGGATACCTTCCAAGTTGGAAGAAATGCCAAAAAGACCACTAGGTGGTAGATGACCATCACCCAGTGAAACAGTGCCACCACCACACTTTTTACTGAAAGGTTGAAATGGAAAAATGCAATGTTCAGCCTCCAGAACAGGAGTTCCTGTCCCCACCCTCATCTTCTCCATGCAATGTAAGTGATAGATTTTTATATAATGAAATCTGTGGTGAATTCATCACTAAAAACACACGTAATAACCACAGTGATGACTATTTAATTCTATTTAATTAAATATTTCATCCCAAGTATCTTGAGACATCAAGTACAGTAGTTCAAACAATACTAGGAATTACATACAGTTACGGCCCATGATTACAATGGAATCTCAATATGCATGCAGTAATGTGTTATAGAAGTAAATTAAATATAACCAGAATAAAATAAAAAATACATATAAAGATTATTTTACACAATTTTGTATGACAATTTCCCATACTTTAGGAATAGTAAGAACATCGTTAGGGTTTAAATTTGGTATGTGTAGTAGGGCTTTAGCACTTTCTTTATATAAATGTTAATATTTATATAAAGATCTGTGTAAAGTTTCGACTTCTACCAATGGATCCTATGGTTTGGATTTTCAACTCTGTGTTGGGAGAGACCAGATTTCTGCGGTTTGAAAAGATGATTGTGGTCTTGATGTTCCGAGATGCGTTTCTGAACAGACCTACCTGTCTGACCAAAGTAAGACAATTTGCAGGAGCATGGATACTCAATAAACGCCAGGTAACATCAGAGATGAGAGATTGTCCTTAGGAGAAGGTAATAAGTTATAGATTTGGTTGATAGGTTTGTAAGTAGTGGCAAAACTGTATTTCTTCATGATTTTTGAAAGACGTTCGGAGATGCCTTTGACTTAAATCCTATGGACTTCTTGTCTGGGTTGATGTGTGGGAAGGTGACTGATGATTTTTCGAGTTGTTTTAAGATTATATCCATTTAGTATAGCTGTATTTTTGATTATTTCTAGTTCTTGGTTTAGAGAATCTTCAGAGGAGTAGAATTTGCATGCTCTGGAAACTAGTGATTTAATGATGCCAAATTTCTGAGATGGATGATGAGTGGAAGAATTGTTAATGTGTAAATCCAAGAAAGCAGATACCCCGTGGAGATTCTTTTTCTAGCGTAACGTTGATGAGAGGATGAAGAAAGTTTATTTTATCTAGAAACTATTGTAATTCCAGTTCAGGATGATCCCAGACTGCAAATACGTTGTCAACATATCGTAACCAAATTATTGGTTTGGGTTCAAAAGTGAATATTTTTTCTTCAAGCAAACCTGTTTCAAGGTTCTAGAAACAGGTTTGCTAAGTTTGGTGATAAAGGAGATCCCATTGCTGTTCCTTCTTCTTGTTTGTAAGTTTGATCTTTCCAGGTGAAGTAACCGGATGTAATAACAAATTTGAATAATTCAACTATATCAGAAGGAAATTTTTGAGTTAATAATTCTACTGTTTCTTTGTGGGGAATACTCGTGAAGAGGGAGACAATGTTGAAGCTAATTAACAAATCAGTTTTTAACAGTTGAATGTCTTTTATTTTTGCATGAAACTCTGTGGAATTTTTTTATTGAAGAGGCCGAGTGGCCTATATGAGGACGGAGAAGGTTAGATAAGATTTACGATCTCGGAGTAATAAATTCATTTTTCAGTCATATGAATTGGTATCAAGAACCACAGTGGTATTCCCTTTGTCATCTCTGGTAATGATTATATTTTTATTCCGTTTTAAAGATGTAAGAGCTTTCAATTCTGATGGTGGGATATTTAAGTCAGAAGGTTTGGCATCGTAGATTACTTTTGCTACCTCGAAATGAAGTCTGTTGGCTTCGATACTAGAAAGATGGCAAATGTTTCTCTCTGTGTTATGTATGAAATCTAGATATGGGAAACATTTGGGTGAAATCACAAATTTATGACCTCTTGCTAGAACATTTAATTCGTCTGTTGTTAGTGGACGGTTAGATAAATTGACTACCCATTTTTCCGTTGGTAATTTGTTAGGGATCTTTTTTGATCGATTCAGCAGATTAAGGTATTTATTATGAAGATTATTATTACTTTTATCAAAAGCTTTTTTCCCAGCATTCTTTGAGACAATAATAATCAATTGTAGCAGATCGTGATTTAACGTATTTGATTCAAACTACAGAAATCTGGTCTCTCCCAACACGGAGTTGAAAATCCAAACCGCAGGATCCATTGGGAGAAGTCGAAACTTTTACACAGATCTTTAATATAAATATGAACGTTTATATAAAGATAGTGCTGAAGCCCTACTACACAGACCAAATTTAAACCATAACAATGTTCTTACTATTCCTAAAGTATGGGAAACTGTCAAACAAAATTGTGTAAAATAATCTTTATATATATATATATATATATATTTTATTTTATTTATTAATTTTTTTCCAGTTATATTTAATTTACTTCTATAACACGTTATAGAAGTAAACTACACGCATATTGAGATTCCATTGTAATCATGTGCCCTAACTGTATGTTATTCCTAGTATTGTTTAAACTACTGTACTTGATAATGTCCCAAGATACATGGGATGAAATATTTATGAATAAAATAGTCATTACTGTGGTTATTACATGTGTTTTTAGTGATGAATTCACCACACGTTTTGTTATATAAAAATGTCTTATTCCTTCACGGGGAACTGACACCATAGAAGACCGACTTACCAGGCAAACCTCAACTTAAACAGGGTAAGCTACGTGCTAGAATCTCTTTTTTAAAGAAGTGTGCAGACGCGATAATCTCATTCCAACTTTTGCCAAACTGAAAGAAGTAATCAAATCTCCAGGTGCCCATAAAATATATCAAAAAGCAAGCCATTCCTTTCTACTCAATCAGTTGAGTTTCTAAGCATGAACTGGCAACAAATAATTTAAAAATTACGGAACTAGAATCAGACTTATCAAATACGTTAAATCGAGATCTGCTAAAATTGATTATTATTGTGTCAAAGAATGCGGGGAAAAAAGCTTTTGATAAAAGCAATAAATCTTCATAATAAATACCTTGATCTGCTGAATTGATCAAAAAAGATCACTAACAAATTACCAACGGAAAAATGGGTAGTCAATTTATCTAACCGTCCACTAACAACAGACGAATTAAATGTTCTAGCAAGAGGTCATAAATTTGCGATTTCACCCAAATGTTTCCCATATCTAGATTTCATACATAACATAGAGAGAAACATCTGCCATTTTCCAGTACTGAAGCCAACAGACTCCGTTTCAAGGTAGCAAAAGTAATCTACGATGCCAAACCTTCGGACTTAAATATCCCCACCATCAGAATTGGAAGCTCTTACATCCTTAAAACGGAATAAAAATATAATCATTACCAGAGCTGACAAAGGGAATTCCACTGTGGTTCTTTATACCAATTCATATGACTGAAAAATAAATTTATTACTCCGAGATCGTAATATTTATGCCAAACTGAATTATGATCCTACAAAACGTCGACTCAGAAAATTAAACAAGTTGCTTGATGAAACCACCTCCTTAGATGAAGAAACAATTAAAAAACTCAACACATACCTTGCCAGACCTCCTAGAATTTATGGCTTACCTAAGCTTCATAAAATTAATGTTCCTCTCAGACCAGTCGTAGATTCTTATCTAACCTTCTCCGTCCTCATATTGGCCATTCAGTCTCTTCAATAAAAAATTCCACAGAGTTTCATGCAAAAATTAAAGACATTCAACTGTTAAAAACTGATTTGTTAATTAGCTTCGACATTGTCTCCCTCTTCACGAACATTCCCCACAAAGAAACAGTAGAATTATTAACTCAACAATTTCCTTCTGATATAGTTGAATTATTCAAATTTGTTATTACATCCAGTTACTCCACCTGGAAAGATCAAACTTGCAAACAAGAAGAACGAACAGCAATGGGATCTCCTTTATCATCAAACTTAGCAAACCTGTTTCTAGAACACCTTGAAAAAAAAAATATTCACTTTTGAACCCAAACCAAAAATTTGGTTACGATATGTCGACGATGTATTTGCAGTCTGGGATCATCCTGAACAGGAATTACAACTGTTTCTAGATAAAATAAACCTTCTTCATCCTTGCATCAACTTTACTCTAGAAAACTAATCTCCACAGGTTATCTCCTTTCTGGATTTACACATTCAAGGAAAAGAAGACTTCCATCGCCACATCTGTCTATTGCAAGCCTACATTTTCAGGTCGCTACATTCACAATTCTGCTGCTCATTATCCATCTCAGAAATTTAGCATCATTAAATCACTAGTTTCCAGAGCACACAATTCTGCTCCTCTGAAGATTCTCTAAACCAAGAACTAGAAATAATCAAAAATACAGCTATACTAAAT
Organism: Typopeltis vanoorti; assembly: GCF_054136105.1. NCBI lineage: Eukaryota > Metazoa > Arthropoda > Arachnida > Uropygi > Thelyphonidae > Typopeltis > Typopeltis vanoorti. The sequence goes on along the minus strand of NC_143549.1, from coordinate 54,732,895 downwards.
GGATATAATCTTAAAACAACTCAAAAAATCAGTCACCTTCCCACACATCAACCCAGACAAGAAGTCCATAGGATTCCCATACCTTACGTCAAAGGCATCTCCGAACGTCTTTCAAAAATCATGAAGAAATACAATTTTGCCACTACTTACAAACCCATCAACCAAATCTATAACTTGTTTCCTTCTCTTAAGGACAAACTCTCACCTCTGATGTTACCTGGTGTTTATGAGATCCCATGCTCCTGCAAATTGTCTTACTTTGGTCAGACAGGTAGATCTGTTCAGAAACACATCTCGGAACATCAAGACCACATTCATCTTTTCAAGCTGCAGAAATCTGGTCTCTCCCAACACGGAGTTGAAAATCCAAACCATAGGATCCATTGAAAGAAGTCGAAACTTTTACACAGATCTTTACATAAATATGAATGTTTATATAAAGAAAGTGCTGAAGCTCTACTACACAGACCAAATTTAAACCGTAACGATGTTCTTACTATTCCTAAAGCATGGGAAATTGTCATACAAAATTGTGTAAAATAATCTTTATATATATTTTTTATTTTTTTCCAGTTATATTTAATTTACTTCTATAACACATTACTGCACGCATATTGAGATTCCATTGTAATCATGGGCCCTAACTGTATGTTATTCCTAGTATTGTTTAAACTACTGTACTGATGATGTCCCAAGATACTTGGGATGAAATATTTACGAATTAAATAGTCATTACTGTGGTTATTACGTGTGTTTTTAGTGATAAGTGATATACTTCAAGGGAATGACTTACATACTTAGAAACTCAAAAGCTTTCCCATTTTGAGGATACAGCAGTTAAAATGGTAGTAATGCAGGCCGCTGCCAGAGGCACAAACTGTTAGTAATGAATCAGGAGGCTTCCCAGTCAAATGATACATAATAACATTATGTGCCAATTGACCGGGAAGCCTCCTGATTCATTACTAACCAGTTTGTGCCATCTACTATCTGGCAGCCTGCCTATGCTACTGCCATTTTAAATGCTGTATCCAGGGAGTCCAAGTAGTCGTATGCACTGCCGAGGCCATGGAATGGCAAGGAGACTGGTCGCTCTCTGTATGGCATCATGTTCATGAGTCTATCTCCCACCACAACACAAACACAATTATTTCTTCTTTGCAGTTAAAAAAGGGTGAGATAGAATCTTGTGCAAGGTTTCCTTTATCCATTATTTTGAAAGAAACTGTTTAGACACTATTATCATCAAATAACAAACCAAAAAATTAAACAGACAAACAATGACTGCAACACTGTGAACATAATAAATCTTCCTAAACAACCAGGTTCATCCAAACAATTAAAACCAAAGATAATATTCCAAACTTACCAAGATCCCTACAAAAAGTTTCCACATGCACTTCACAAACATCCGTGGCATAAATTCCAACAAACGACATTCATCACCACTTACATCTCCTCTCAGATATCCAAATCAGACTTTCTCCTCTTAACAGGAACCCAAATTACAGCTACATCAACCACTTTCAATACCAAATTATACACTGTATGATTAATTTTGCCACAAAGGTGGCACCGGTGCCTTTGTACGTTCTAACACTGCATGCCAGAGAATGCAAATTTATAATCCCTTGCTTTTGACCTCCTCTGGCTGAAGCGTTTCCTTGTCCCACTTAGTAACATTCATCTGCTGCATTTAACGGTCTCCAAACCATGAAAACTATAAAGATCTCTTCACTTTCCTCTCAATGAAACTTGAGTATCTTCAATCCAACTACCCAAACAGTGAAGTCACTATCCTAAGTGACCTGAATGTCCACAACTCCAACTGGCTCCTCTTCTCTAACACATCATATAGAAGCTTTTGCTATAACAATGATTTAACACAAACTGTGTAGCTACCTGCCTGAATTCTAGATAATCTGCTCCAATGAGCTTTTTTAAACTAGTTCTCCTTCCAGAAACAATGTAGAAGTTACCTCTCCTCTCAGCAACTCAGACCACAATCTAATGCAAGTTTCCAGTCTCACAGAATGTCCTTCCTCCGACCACTCAACATAGTGTCCTCTGGTACTACAAAATGGAATGATCACCAGAACCACAACTCTTCTTTCCCATGGCATGACTATTGCTTCTGCTTTTCTGACCCAGACTCCTGTACTGAGTGTGTCAGAGAAATTATTCTCAGTGGTATGAAGACATAAATCCTTCATTCCATCCAAAATTCCTGTCCACTTTTCAAACCTTGATTCAATAGAAGATGTATGAAAGTAGTCAAAGAAAAAAATGCACCTTACTGCAGGTGGCTTGCATCAAAAACCCAAACTTCATAGTTAGTCTATGCAGAAGCATACAATAAATGTAAATCAACATTTACTTGTATGGAAGAAAGAGGATGAATGTTAATTCTGGAACACCAGTTTTTTTTTTTTTTTTTTTTTTTGTAACTGGAGTGATACTATCAGAACCAAGAGACTTAATCCTTGAGACGTGTGGTGTTTATATAAATCCAGTATCATCTGCATAAAGCAAATAGCTTTCTCCAATTCTAATATCCAGTTTAGTACCACAATCTTTCATAATGTGATCCATATAGATAATGAATCCTTGTCTTACTTTAAACTTGATTTAACATCAAATCATCTTCCTGTACTACCGCCAATGTATTGTATTGTTTACACCATATGACTGCAGCATTTTTTGAACAGCTTTTCTCTTAGCACCTTTGCCAGCCCATGTGCAAATGAAAAACATTTTGTGCACATTTCCAATCTCAGACTAAATGTGTGCTAGCCTGTGCTCACAACAACAAAAGAAACAAGCCACAAACTTAATTTGATACACTTAAATCTGCCATCTTAGTTAAAAGATCTTATATGATGTATGATAAATGTTTCTAGATTTTTTCTGGTTCTAGAACAAATTATGTCACATTTGTAAAGCCACTCAAATTTAAACGAATTTGAAGTTCTTTTCTGCTTTATTTATGACAACAACATTTTGAGGGTTTAGCGCACTAAATTGTAAAAGTAATATTTCTAATATTAATGTTGTTGTCCCCCTACCCTTTTTTTTGTTCTAGCTATAACCTGTAAAATTGTGAACACTAAATGCATTCTCCTAAATCAGTACAGCTATTAAAAAAAATCCATCACTGTTCACATGAGTTGAAATAACTGAACTGTATAGAGAGAACACACTAAACAAGTAAGCCTCTTGAACTTACTGATGGCAATGTTGGTTTGCCCACACAGCACAGGTTAAAAGTAACTAATTAGGCATGAAGTTGGAATGAGTTAGAGTAATATTGGAGTGAAAACATTGGAGAAATTACCAAATAAAATAAGTAACAAGTATAATTTATAAATTAAGGATGCCATGAAATTATATTCTTGGTTTAATCCTTTATCCAAGTGTAAGCAAACAAAGTTTGCACATGAAGTAACTTCATGACTGGACAACTCGTATATACAGGCTAATGACGTCACATCCCATAATGCAAAGCACATTTCCTTATGGACAGGTATAATACTATGCATTATAGGAAGGATCACTATCCAGAACGGTTTAAACCTTTATAAAGGCATGTTAAAGTGCAGGGATATCTCTCCAAAAAACTCAGTGATCTACAAGATCATTACTAAACTAATCACTCCTGACCTGAATAACTTCAGGATAGGAAACTTGGCAGTGGCTCCACTCCCCAGGAAGCAAGCAGAAGTCATTAGCCTCATCAGTTTTAGTGACTGTGCTGCATAATTCAGAAAGACTACCAGAAGATTGAATTCCATATGTTTTGAGTAGAGCTTTCATAGTAGTAATGTTCCCTCTAAGCTGTGCACACGTAGCAGCATGTGTGCACACAATTTTTGAACGTACTTAAAAAAAAAATGAATTACTTGATAAATCATGCTTGTTGAAAGTTTTTTTGACTTGGTTATACTATAAATTAAAGATGCCAAAAAATTATATTCTTGGTTTAATATCCAAGTGTAAGCAAACAAAGTTTGTGCATGAAGTAACTTCACGACTGGGCAACTTGTATATACATGCAGACTTCACATCACTTATCTTAGTATCCTTATATTATTCAACCTTTACAGAGGTCTCATCAGTGGGAGTCAGACCCAGAAGTGATACCAAAGTTGAAATAATGCAGAAATAATATTTCCATATACATGTAGCCAAAAGGTGTCGCACTTTATTACAAAAATACTCTGGATAAGAGATAGATGTTCAAAGTTTTTCTGCTTGGTTATTACTATCAATTAAAGATAATAATAACACTTAGTATAATCAAGTGCAAAAGCTTTCAACACCTATCTCTAATCCAGAGTGTTTCAGTAATAAGGTGCAACATTTTTTTTTTCTATTCACACCTCTAATCTTTCTCAGGACTCTCATATCTGCAGTTTCTAGCCTTTGGTCAAGTGTTTTACTTCTGACCCAGCTCTCAGATCCATAAGTTAAAAATGGTTTGAACACTGTCTTGTATACAGCTAATTTAGTGTTCAGATTAATTTCTCTCTTATTCCAATTTATTTGACTTCCTACCATACGAGCTTTGTTGATTCTGTTGTCTATTTCCATATTTAACTTACCATCTTCACTAAAAATCATGCCCAAGTAGCTGAAATGTTTTATTTGTTGTGTAAGTTCTCCATTCACAACGCAGTTGACATTTTCAACGATTCTGCCTATTTTCATTGTCTGTCTTTTTATTGCTGACCTTCATACCATATCTATTATTACAACAGTTATTCAATTTAGTGAGAGAATCTTGTAGACTTGTAGCAGATTTATTTAGAAGTATAACATCATCCGCATAAAGCAAAGCGCTGACATTAACATCTCCAATTTTGATATCAGGGTTAATACCCCTTTTCTTCATAATGTGATCCATATAGATAATGAATAACAGAGGGGATAATGCACGTCCTTGCCTGACACCAGATTTAACATTATACCATCTTCCTGTACTTCCTTCAATTCTAACTGCTGACTTACAAATAAAGACAAAGTATTGCTTGATATAATGCCCCACTGACACCATCCAACTGTAGCGTATTGAATACCTTATCAAATGCCTTTTCTAGATCGACAAAAACATAAATACAGATCTTTGTTATATTCCCATGATTTTTCAACTATTTGTCGTAAAGTGAAGATCTGATCCCGACAGCCTCTATTTGGCCTGAATCCAGCTTGTTCTTCACCAAGCTTTTCTTCCAACCAAGTATACTTGCATAAATCTTACTAGGAATACTCAGTAGGGAACACCTCTGTAATTCTCACAGTCAGTTTTATTTCCCTTTTTATATATGGGTACTATGAGAGCTCTACTCCAATCATAGGGAATATGTCCCTCTGTCCAGGACTTCTGAACCATGCAGTGCAGCCACTGTAAGCAGGGCCGTATTCATGGGTGTGCGAAACAGCCCCCCCTCCCTACTAAGTTAATTTAGTAAGTATTACAAAATGCAAAAATTCCCATAGACGTAGCAATTAAACATATTAAAGAGTTAGTGCAGTACTTTGAAGAGCAGAGAATATCAGGATTTGATAGCTGTTTTGAGATCGCTAAAGAACTGTCAAATTTATTAGAAATAGAAATTAAATTTAAAGAAAGTCGAGTACGTCGAAGAAAAGTATTTTTTGATTATGAAACGTCTGATGAATCACACATAGGTGATAAAGATAATTTTAGGATAAATTTCTTTTTTGTAATTTTAGATACTGCTCTGCAATCTATCAAAAAAATATTTGAATTGTATAAATTTAACAAAAAATCATTTGGATTTCTTTATGATATAAAATTAATAAGAAAAATGACAGAAAATGAATTAAAATTTTGCTGCAAACAGCTGTATCAAAAATTAAATACAGATATTGATGAATCTGAATTTTACAATGAATTAATTATTTTTAGAAATGTGGCCTCCCTTGATGAGTACCTGACTCCTTGGAGGTCTCTCTTAATAATAATAATATAGTTCCAGAAGATACACCCATTAATATTTCAAAATTCATAATTGCAAATAATTTGTCAGATATTTATCCAATATTACAACGACATTTAAAATATTATTGACCAGTCCAGTTACGGTGGCATCAACAGAATGGTCATTTTCCAGTCGGTTTTAGGATAAAAACTGACTGGCAAATAGGTTTTTATTAATTTTAAAATATTAAAATTAATAAAAACCTATTTGCGATCTTCTATGTCTCAAGAACGTTTGTCGTCCATGGCAATAATATCTATAGAGCATGAAATTGCAAAAAATTTGAATTTTGATAGCGTTATAAATGATTTTATTGATAAGCGCATTAGGTTAAATAAAATTTAATATATTAAGATTTCTTTTAAATCTTAAAAGTTGTTATACATATATTTCATTCTTTATAGTAAAAATGGATATTTTTTTCATATTTTTATATTATTAAATAAATCATTGTTCTGGCATATTTATATGATAATGTGTACTTACATAATAAAATAATATATCATGTACATGCGAACACTTTTATTTTTTAACTAATTTTTCCCCTTTACTTAAATTGATGCTGAAGAGCATTGTTTATTTATGTGCATAAATATTTTTCATATTTGATTTAATTAATTAATTAATAAGATATTCTTCCATTTAAAATTTCCATAAATGTTACTAACTTTCAGGGGTCCCGCTTTTCCATTTCGCACAGGGTCCTGCAAAATGTAGAAAAGGGCATGACTGTATACCACCATACTTCAGCATTTCTGGTTGAAGATCATCTACTCCTGCTCCCTTTCCACATTTCAAGCCTTTGATAGCTTTTTTCTACTTCAAGTATGGATATGCATTCCTGACTGCATGCTTCATCAGTGTTTTTTACCACTGTGCTATCACTGCTTGTTTCATTTAGCAATTTTTCAAAGTAATTACTCCACACTTCAAGGATATCTTTTTCTCCAGTTTTCATGTCACCTTTATCATCTCTAAGTCCTTTTACAGCACTCTTTCCTCCATTTCCAAGCTTCTTCAACAATCTCCGGAAAATTTGCCACCTTCTTGATATTCATTTTCTATGTTCTTGCCAATGTCCTCCCATGACTTTTGTTTAGCCAGTTTTACACAGTGTTTAGCTTTCTTACGTTTGTCTCTGTATTCTCTAAGAGCATAAGCGGACTTATTAGACAGGAACTTTTGATATGCTTTCTTTTTTTTTCAGTGGTGGCCAATGAAAATTTTAAGTGGGGGTGCATATACAAAAAAAAAAAAAAAAAAAAAAAAAAAAAAAAAAATCCTAACCAGTAACGAATTTATTAATAAATAAATTTACATATTAAAAATTGCTTTATTAAAAATATTTCATCCTCACCGCGAACAAACACCAATAATAAAAGTTTCGTATCAATAGCAATGACAAGTGCAAACGAATATCAGCGTTAGATCATAGTGCATTTGTTTCGTGTAACGATAATTGAAAAAATACAATTCTTTTCATATTTTCAACAGTGACACTTGCCATAATTCAGCCTTGTATCTATAATAAATAAATAAATTATATGTTATTTTAACAAAATAAAATAAGATGGACAAAAAAATAGTGTGCGTAAGCATACTAAAGATACACTGCCATTTGGGCAGTGTGAGAATAAGTGCAAACGAATATCAGAGTTAGATCGCAGTGCATTTGTTTCGTAATCTAAAGCGTTAATCGAGCAATTCCAATTATTAACTATTCAATCAATGTCAAAACATAACCGTTAACATGTTGTATTGCATTTATATAATGTTGTAAGCATTGTTATTATTTATAAACACAAATAAAATTTCATTTTTTCCTTGGGGATGCTGCAGTGTCTCAGTGCTTATGTACGGGCCATCACTGTTCTTTTTCTATGCTGCCTCTTTAACTTCCTGTGTCCACCATGGAGTTCTGGTTTTTCTATCCTTGCAGACAACCTCAACACATGCATCTCTGGCTAAATCAATCAGGGTTTTCTTCAAGGCTTGCCACTGAATCTCCAAACTCTTTCATGTTTTCTTCAATAATCTTTGTGTATTTTAGTCTACAGTTCACATCTGAGAGCTACTCAACTTTTATTCGCTTTAAAACTTTCTTACATGTTATACTTTTCAAAATAAAATTCAATTTTATCCTGCTCAAAACTCTTGTATCAGAAATATCAGGAAGGTGGCAAAATATTCTAGAGGCTATTGAAAAAGGAAAGTGTACTGTAAAAGGAATTCTTTGTGTATGGAGTAATTATAAAGATTACTGAATGAAATAAGAAATGGTAGAAAAAGTGGTATAAAATAGTTCACGAGGAATGCAATCAGGAGTACATGTCAATACTTAATAATCTTGAAATGTGTAAAGGTAGCTGGAGTAGATGAAATTGACTAAAAATGCTCAAATCAGAAATATAAGTTTTAGAGTGGATACACTGCAATAATATTGTTTAACTGATTTGGAGTAAAGCTTTCCTAGTATTCCTTCTGTAAAAAGGGCAACAACGTGAGGATTAAAATTTCCCTACTTGAGTGTTCCCAGGTACGATTTATGCCAGCATAGTTGAGAGAGCATAAGGAAAATTGTAGAAGAAAAGCTTACAAAAAGAACAAGGTAGGTTTGGTCCAAATTGGGGTTACCAAAATCAGTTTATCACTTTAAGACAAGCAGTTGAGAAATCACAGAAATATAACAGAGATCTAGTTTTGTAGATCTGGAAAAGGCATATGAAAAGTGCCAAGAAAAAGACACTATTCAAAATACTGAAGTAATTATGGGGTAACTGGGACATTGTATTTAGTAATATATATATATAGACTACATTTGAGTTGTAAATTTGCAGTCTGAATTGAAGGAGGGACAGGAAGATGGTCTGATGTTAAATCAGGTATGAGACAAGGGTGCACATTACTTCCATATTTATTCATCATCTGGAATAGTGAAAAGAAACTAAATCCAGATGAAGAGCCTACAGAGCAAGTAAAACATTTCACAATTTAGGCAGAATTTTTGGTGAAGATGGAAAATTAAATATGGAAATAGACAACAGAATTAGCAAAGCTGGCAAAATAGGAAGTCAGCTGAATAAATTTAGAGTTTAATCCAATTTTAACTTAAAAATCACAAGCCGGGTTAGATAATAAAACACTTGAAACTGTAGACAACACATATGAGCATCATGAGAGATTAGGAGTGAACAGATGACAACAATGACAGCAGATATTAATCAATGACACCAAATATTCTCATTAAAAATGAGAATACATTGTTAGCATTCAGAATGTGTTAGCAGAGCTTATCTCAAGTAGTATGGTCATTTAAACAGAATGGTAGGAGAGGTTTGCAAAACAAATATTTATTTATTTTTCCTAGGATGGCAGGGAATAGACCTAGAAGAAAGCCAAGATCTAGGTGTATCAATAGAGTAAGAAGTGCCTTAAAGACCAAAACATTATTATTACGGGCTACTCCAAGGAGCCATTATACTCATTGATGGGGGGGGGGGGCTAAACATCACGTCAAGAGCTATCCAACATTTGCTTTGAACTCATTCACAGTAATGGCACCCACAACAGACTCTGGCAATCTATTCCACTTATTCACTACTCTCCAAGCAAAAAAACCTAGTCCCAACATCCCTGTTAACTACACTCTTACTTAGTTTCCATGGATGGCCCCTAATTCTACCACCACCACCAGAACTGTTCTAAAAAATTTCCTCTAAATTAATCTTGTAAAAAACATCAGTAATTTGTATGTCTAAATCATATTACCCCTTTTCCCACCTATCAACTAAATTTCTGTAACTCATAAATCTTCAACTTGTTCTCGTAAGGTTCATTCCATAGACCTTATATTTCCTTTCTCCTTATATTCCATACACAAGATATTACCATCTTAGTCACTCAATTCTGGATCCTCTCCACCTCTTCCTCATCACCAAAAAACCCTGGTGCTCAGATCTGCATGCAGTAGTCAAGATGGGTCTTATCAAGGCTCGATAAAGAGAACAATAACCTGCTTGTCTCTGCTCGTCAAAACATTCTTCAGTAACCAAGTGATTTGATGAGCCGCTTTAGCCATTTTTGCAACTTTAACTTCCTATCGACTAACATTCCCTTGTGCTTCATCGAGTTTCTGGAGTACAGCTCCACCAATGTGGTATACAACTGGTAATCTTTTCATCCCAAACTGCACAGCCTTACACTTTGCCACATTAAACTGACATCCATTCTCCTTTGCCCAGCCTACCATTCTCACCAAATCATCCTGCAAAATTCAACTGAACAGTTCCTCTCAGATCCTTTCCTATATTGTAATTGTACAAATTAAACAGTGGTGGTCCAAGAATAGAACCCTGAGGCACGCCACTAATCACAGTCCTTCTTTTGGATTCCACTCTTGAATAAACTACTCTTTGATATCTCTCCATCAGCCATTCTCCTCACCAACCCTATATCCACCCCAATGTGCTGCAGTTTGATGATTAGAATTCTATGTGGTATCCTGACAAAGGCTTTTGCAAAGCCCAGCAGTATCACTGCAAACTCATTACCTTTATCCAACTCAGCTGTCACTGTATTATAAAACATGAACAAGTTACTGAGGTATGACCTACCCTCACAAAACAATGTTGCCCCCCCCCCATCTCATTTCCATCTATCCATTCCTGTATTTTGCTGTTGACCAACTTCTCCAATACTACAACTCCTGATCAGTCAGTAATTTGCCACATCACTCTCTTAGAGCCTCCTTGATGCAATGGAACTATTTCCCCCCTCTTTCCACCCCCCCCACAGGACTAATCCAGAGCTGAGACTTCTTGTTTCTTTCTCTTTTTTTTCTCTTCTTTTTTTGCAGCTCCAGCTTAATGATGATATTCATCCATTTAACTCCCACTTGATTTACTCTCCTCACTCTAGGTATGCCCTCAAACACTCTTTTACCACTTCTCATGTACTATCAACATCCAGCCCTTGCAGTTTTACATGAGCACTGATTCAAGTAATCTCCTAAGCTCATATTTACCAGCCTTGTAATTTCACATATACCTTGTCTTAACCAAAAATTCCACACATTTAGCCACTTCCCAGGTCATATGACCACTCTCAATAATTGGTGGCAGCATGGTCATATTCATTATAGACATATTCTCAGATGCAATTACTAGATCGAGCACTCTCGAAACCCCAAGTATATTCCATCAGATGCTATCTCAGGTTATTATCTCTTAGCAACTTCCAAATTCCACTTCCTTTCTCCAATGTGTCCTCTCCTCCTTCCAATCTATGTTCTCATAGTTGAAATCTCCCATAATAATTACTTGCCCTCCACCCATTAAGTCTATTTGCTGATGCATACTATATCCATCATCTTTTTCTATTCCCTGGTCTATAGCAGCATCCAACTGTATATTTTGTTTTGCTAGTCTTATCCGATAATGTTGGAGTGTTGATAGATAATAGAATAATTTCACGGAAAGCTGTCAAATAGACATTAGTAATAATGCAGCATTTTCATGTAGTACTTATTGCAATATCCTGTACACCCCGAGGGTACATAATTAAGAATTTGATTATAATTTCATACTCTAGTTCTCTTCTTTCTTATCACCCCCCCCTTTTGTGTTTGTGTCAACACTTCAAATGTATGGTTTTCTCCCCTCAATGATCAGTGTTATTTCAGCATTTCCTTATTTTCTGGGAATGAAGTGTGTGTGTGTGTGTGTGTGTAAGGGGAGTGTTAATGTCTTCCCCTTAAATTAACAATAGCAATTGCACCATAAACTATTTGTTAGGGATTCATCATGATGAGTATCTACCCTACTATAAAAGGATCCATATGAAGGATGTTTTAAAAGGAGTTAGAATCCTTGGTAGGAATCATTCAATAAGCAGATTTTTTTTTATTTAACCATGTTATTCTCAGAATGGCTCCTATATGTTTCACCATTGTTTACAGTCTCTCCAACTGTCTTTAGTAAGACTCCAAGTTTCACTACCATATATTATTGCTGAAAGTACACATTAGTTGTAAACCTTTTTAAACAGACTAGTAAATTTTTTAATATAATTAAAAACTTTCCAGCATGTTATTTCATTATCAAACTATGGTCACTTGTGATAATTACATCTAAACATTTACAAACTATTTCAGTCTGTTTTTGATTTATTTGTTTTTTTTTTTTTTTTTTACTAGAGTTTTCATTATATATTATTTTTGATTTGTCCACATGAATTTGTAAGCCTAATCTCTAGACTTACATTCTACAATCATGTTCTAATTACTTCTGATGAAGCTGGTTTAGATGAGACCTTTGAGTGGAAAGACAATAGGTTTGAATCCCATCTGTGATGTGAAGGCCCTTTTTATCTAGTGTTTTCAATCAAATGATGAGTTAGCCAGTCTTATATGGAGGTAGAGGGTTTTTCCTTCTGGAAACTTGGTCCTTTTGTCTCTCAAAACAGAACACCCAACCAAAGAACGAACGAACACACACACACGATATACAAACATAGGACACTTTGGGAATAAGGGCTGACCACAGTGTTCCCCCAGATTTGGTTTCAAATACATACACAGCAAAGTGTGGATCTATGCATGTAAATCAGGAAGGACGTTATAATATCATTCATTGGTGAACTGTAGATTGCTTAATTATTCCATCCATATCCAATCTCCATTTCTTCTGATACAGTTTTCTCATAGCATATTAAAGAGCAGTCGCAAGAAGTTGTGGAGAAATGGAATCATCTTGTCTATTTTTTTTTTCTTTTTCATCTAAATTTGTTTCTGCCATTTCACTCCCATACATGAGTTATTAATATCATTTACTCCTGGCATTTTACATAGGTCTACTGAGTCAGAGGCTTCATCATACTCTACAAAAACAAAGCTACGAATATACAATCAGTTTACAGCCTTAAATAGAGTGAGCACACACACACACACACACGTGTGTGTGTGTGTGCGCGCGTGCGCAAAATATTTTTATGTGACACAAGCTGGAAGGAAACAACACAAACCAGAGTATTATTCTAATGAAAACAGAACCAGTGTCATCACTATTATTATTAGACACCTCCAAGGAGTCCACAGACTCATCAAGGGAGGGCACCTGCTCTTCAACTTTGTCTCCACCAACTGACCGTAACTACAATAGTGCGATCTACCACCGACCACCACCACTAGTATTTCCACAGACAATCGCAAACATCCATGCTCACGGTGGGATTCGAACCCGCGGCCTCTTGGCTGGAGAACGGATATGCTAACCACTTGGCCAGCCACGCTGACCGAGTGATTTATTATATGTATTTTATACATCTCAAGAAGTCTGTATATATAATATACAGGACTTCTTGAGATGTATAAAATACATAAAAGTATAAAAAAAGAAGCTAACTTTCAGACAGTTAAAAAATAACTGGTGACCAATATGGGATTCTGGTCATTAAAAATTGTGTGCATGTGCATATCTGAATGCTTTGTTTATATAGTAAGTGAATGATAACTTGATATCGGCCAGGATTATTGCTAGAATTTATATTCTAAGCAGACTGGTGTTTGGCATACCTCTTCTCAGGTATGCCAGAGAAGCCTAAGAAAAACTGTTGAAGGGAAATCTGGATTCAAGTAAAACAGAGGTCATAAGGATCAGATTTTCAACATTCATTGAGAAATTATGGAGAATATAACAACAGATCTAGAGAAGGCATATGACAAAGTACCAAGAGAAAAGATGCTCAAAACACTACAATTATATGGTGTAAATGGGACATTATACTGAACATATACATAGTCTATATTTAAGTTGTAAGCCAGAAGTTAGAATCAAAGAAGATACAGGAGGATGGTTTGATGTAAAATCAGGTGCGAGACAAAGACGGATGCACATGTGCGCGCGCACGCACACCACTGTTATTCATCTATATGGCTCATATTATGAAGTGGCATAAAGCCTGATATCAAAATTAGAGGTGTTAATCACAACTTTTCACTTTATACATATGATGTTATATACTCATAAATAAATTTAGAACAAGTCAGCAAAGAATCCTTAATTAAATTGAATAACTGTCATTACAAATTGGCATAAAAATCAGCATCAAAAAGACAATGACTATGAAAATAACCAGAACACTGAAAATATCAGCTGAATCCTAAATGAGAACCTACAGAACAAGAACAGGTTTTTATTGAGGCACAATTTTTAGTGATGATGCAAATTAATATGGAAACAGAAAACGGAATTAGCACAAATGAATAAATTCATATAAAAAAGAGGAAGTTAGTCAAAAACTTAAGACAGTGTCAAAACTGGAAGACTGACAGAGTAAAAAGTACCTTAGAAGAGTATAAGGCAGAGCTTTCCGAACTGTGTGTCGTGACATGTTAGTGTGTTGGCTGCAGTGCAAAGGTGTGTCGTGCGAACATAAAGTGTTAAACAGAATAATCGCTGAAAATTCCACAGCGGAATCCATTTCGCAACGTACCGGTACAACTTTTAGTTAGCGCCGTTAAAGAAGATATTTGGTCAACCGCTCGGGGAACCCCCCCCCCCCAAGTCTATGCCGACTTGCATGCAGCCATCACCATCAGTTTCATTTTCGTTGGGGTTTTCTGTAGTTCATTCAAGTATGAGTGACAGTAAATGTAAACAGAAGCTAATATGTACAGAGCCGCACTAAGGAGTCCCAAAAATACTTTACTTTAAATAAAATGTAATTGCAAGATGTTTTACGTTCTAGAATTTAAATTTCACTTTCAAAATTATATATATACAAACTATCTTTTAATTATTTTTAACCTTTAAGAATATTTCATATCAATATATTTCAATAAACAATGGAGAATAAGTGCAGCTGAATTCATCCCTGTGGTTTTATCACATAGTAGTCGCTCGGTTTTATTATAGTTCGACCAATAAAAATAAAGCACCCCACTTATTCATACAAATGTTATTATCGATGTTTATTCCTGCAACATGAATAAACAAAGAGCTGGTGCTTTTATTTTATGTTTAGTTACTGTTAGAGCTTTACAATAAATTCGTACAGGTTTATTTATCAAATTGTTGTTGAATTACCGTAAAATGGATAAGTTTCTAATTAATAAAAGAAAAGCTGAAGGTCACATTTGTGATGAACAAAATGTATCGACTATAGAGGAAACTACGCAAGAATCAACTGTTGAACGGTCTGCATTAATACGGAAGAAGTGTAAAGGAAAATTTTCCACGCCTCGTTTATACAATAAAGATTATATGAAATTGGGGTTCACATTTTCTGGTAATGAAAACCATCCTTGTCCCCAGTGTTTAGTTTGTGGGGTGATACTCGCAAATGAAAGTATGGTACCAAACAAACTAAAGTGCCATTTTACCTCAAAACACAGTCATTTGTCAGAAAAGTCAGTAGAATACCGTATCGAACTTTCAAAATCTATAAAGAAGCAGTCAACATCATTCGCCAAGAGAATGAAGACATCAGAGAAAGCTCAAAAGGCAAGTTACTTGGTTGCTCAAATAATTGCCAAAAACAAGGAGCCACTATTGCTGAAACCACTATAAAGTGGTTTCAACAATAGTGCTGTGCTATTGTTCAAACAATGTTTGGGCCCGAATTCGAGATAGAAGGTAATAAAATCCCTTTGGCAGATTACACGATTAGAAGATGCATTCAAGACATTAAGCTGCAAATAAAAGATATTTTTCAAGATGATAATATGATTTCTACATTGCAGTTAGATGAATCAAGAGATGTCAGTGGGTTAACACAATTACTCGTTTTTATATATTTCATTCATACTAACAGAATTATTGAGCAATTCTTGTGTTGTCTAGAACTTCCAATGAAAACTAGAGGTGAATATATATTTAAAACAGTAGATTGAAGGAAAATAATTTGCTATGGTTAAATTGTGTAGGAATATGCACAGATGGCACTCCTTCGATGGTTGGTTCAACAAAAGGTTTCAGAGCTTTAGCAAAGATAGAGAATGAAACTATTATAATAACTCATTGCTTTTTACATTGCGAAGCACTAGTCGAGCAAACCACTGGTAATGAATTAAAAAAGGTTATGGACAAAGTTGTTCAAATGGTCAATTACATTAAAAGCAGACCTCTAAAATCAAGATTATTTGCTAAAATTTGTGAAGATATAGGGGCAAAATTTAGAAAACTTATACTACACTCAGAAGTTTGTTGGCTGTCAAAAGGTCAAGTGCTTTGTCGTGTATATGAATTGAGGGAAATTATGCTTTAACTTTTTGAGGAAAATCAACAAAATGAATTCTGCGATCTAATTCAAAACAAATTAAGGTGCACAAAACTGGCATATCTTGCTGACATATTTGAACACTCGAATAAAATAAACACCAGTTATGCAAAGAAAAGGAGAAAATATCTTAACAGCAGTGGATAAAATTTGTGCTATGACAGACAAGATAGAAATTTGGAAAAGGAAAGTGAAAGAAGGAAATTTTGAAATGTTTTCCAAAACTGCAACTGTGAACTAAAATGTGATATCAGCTCGCTAATTGTTGACCATTTAACAATGCTCGGAGAGAAAATTCATCACTACTTCCCAAATATTGAAATACAAGACTATGATTGGATCAGAAATCCATTTTTTTACAACTGCAACGATTAACTTGTCACTTATTGAAGAAGAAGAATTAGCTGAAATAAAAAATGATCGATCGAAGTCTGTTAATGATGTATGAAGAGGGTGATTTAGACAACTTTTGGATTCGTGTTTCAAAAATGGATCCAAACATAGGTAAAAAAGCGTTAAAAATTCTTTTGCAGTTTTCCACTACACACATGTGTGAAGAATCGTTTTCAACGATGGCAAACTTGAAGACATTGAAACGTAGAAGCTTAAGAATGCTTGATGACGAAATGCGAGTGTCTTTATCTACTATTCCACCAAATATTGAAAAGCTGTGTTCATCCCATGAAGCTCATATATCTCATTAAAATTCTATTGTTATACATTTCTTTCTTTTCTTTCTATTTCTTATAACAATGACATTAATCTTGAAAATAAATATAGTATATATTTTTATTTTGTATATTTTATTATATATAAAAATACAGTATGATCGAAAAAACTCAACAAGTGAGCTATGAAATCTGTTTTCCCTATATTAAATACATTGAAAAATTAAGAAGAGAGAATCATTTCAGCTCACCTGATGTGTTTTTTATTCGATCATACTATATTATATATTTTTAATAAAAATGAAAGATTTTCATGAGAAGGTTGTGTCGTGCCCTCAAGACAAGAGTATAGTCTAACTATATCACGCAACCTTTAAAGGAGTTATATGATATTTGATCTTATCAAAAGGAGTTGCTTGTTATAGTAATGATGGGATCAGTTTTAAAGTATCTGATGAAGAGGAAGAGATTTTTAAATAAACCTTCTAAAAGTTATACAAAATATAATTGTAAAAGCATATACTTAAACTACATGCGATCTGGCCACGTGACCCATCAGACTGAATTACTGTGCTGCGAAATTATGTTTGTCTAAAAAGTGTGTCACCAACATGAAAAGTTTGGAAAGCACTGGTATAAGATCTAACAATATTTAATTCTAGAGAGAAAATAGATCTGGAAGAAAATTGTTGATAGCAACATAACCTTTTCATGCAATACTACCACAATATCCTGTACATCCCCTAAGGCTATGTATAAGGAATTTGATGATGGTGTTGAGTTTTAATATTTAAGAAAGGGAGAAAATCCATATTTTTTTTTAAAAAATATCCCACCCATAAAAGGTTTATAACCTTTTGTGGTGGAAGTCATGTAAAATATAGTAAATCAGATTCTGGATAATTTTATTTTTTACATAATCCAGAATCTCTCGAGACCAAAAAATGTTTTCAAGCCACTTTAGACTGATAATAAGCAAGGTTGTGATCTCACATGAGACAATCATCTGCTACTTAAGAATGACATCTGTGTAATTAATGTAATTAATAACATCCGTGGCCATAATGGGACTGAATTCATGACCTATAGGTTGGAGAGTAGAGATACCATCCATTTGCCCAGGAAGGCATATGACTAATTCATATACCTGTCATACCAGCCAGTTCTAACCAACATCTACTTGGAAGCATTTAGGTGAATGCTTATCCTCTGAAACCGAAGCTTTAGAAAAATATTTTGCAACCATGGTCAACAGTAGCTTTCGGTTTTCTAAACTATTTCAACAGCCAACATACTCACCCAGAAACTAAAAATCTGTGCCTATAGGAAATCAGTTCACGCTAATAGGTTCTCCCATGCTTCTTCACATCGTTATATGAACCTCAAAAATTAGACATTATTGTAGTCCTTGCATCCTATTAATGATGATGATTTTAGAACAAATTCTTGACCATGCTTTCCTACAAAACAATTATGACAGAGACCATCTGTAAGCTTCCTTCCAGCCAACAAATTCAACGCACTTCTGACATGAGGAATTAAATAAGTCATAATACCTTTTCTCTGAATCCACTTAAGTCAAATTAATTAAAATAATTATTGATGCAATGTCTCAATTTGAGGCATGCATCAATAACAAAGATACCAGCATTGTATCTTGGTCCTCTATTTTACACCCTAAACAATGCATAACAAAATCAGTTCAATATATGTCCTACAGCCTCTGACTTTCAAATGTAGCATAACGATAATGGTCCTTGTTGGAGATCTGAACAGCAGAATACTAAATGATTACCAGACATATATAAAAATGTTTTGCAAAAATTTGGAGAAAAAAGCAAAGCAAATTAATGTCATAACATGTTCAATCCATGCCTCCACTCATTATCAAATTGCTGTTGTTATATACCCTGAGATTTCACAACAACCACAAAAAGGGCAATTAAGTGACAATAATTTAAAAATTTATTATTATTGACTTTATTTACATTAAAAAAAAAAACCTCTAAACTAATCAAGAGCATAATATTTGTAAAATCAATCAATACTTATGAGATAGCATTTTTTCATTTTCAAATTTGGATTTGTAAGTAAATAGAGTTTGCATGTGAAGTTACTTCACTCACTCACTCACACTTCAATTTATAACATAACCAAGTAAGAAAAAACTTGCAACATTTATCTCTAATCCTGAGTATTTCAAAAATAACATGACATCTTTTGACTATTTGTATATGGCATTACTTCACCCTTGGTATCATTTCTAAGTCTTGCCCCCATTGATGAGACCTCAATAAAGGTGGTTACTAGTGGCTCTTCCCATATTGCATAGCATTATACATGTGCATTGTATTATAATGCAAAGGAAACTGATGTGACGTCATTAGCCTCTAGTATACAAGTAGCTCAGTCATGAAGATACTTCACTTGCAAAACATCGTTTTGACTTACTTGGTTAAAGGATTAAAAACCAAGAATATAATTTCTTGGCATCTTTAATTTATTGAAAGATGCCATGGAATATGTACATACACATAGAAAAAACATTTTTACATTACAACAAATAGAAGATTCTGGTAGATGCATTCCTCAAAAATACTACATAAATTATATTATATAACTTGTGTAACTAAAAAATGATGCTTCAGCATTTTGAATAGTATCTTGTTAAAATACCCAAAACTGCTGCTTACAAAGAAGTCTTGTTTCTCCACTCATAGTTCTGTGCTTACTATTTAACTTAAAAGCTGACTTAAGCTACATTCATTCATTCCACACACTGTACTAGTAGTTAATCTCTAGGCTGCAGGTTTCTGTTTTGTAATTTAGACAAGTTGAAAGTATACACTTCCTCTTTCTCACCAAATGCAATGGATGTATATTGCATGATTTTTAGGGCTCATAAACTGATTTGAACCTGGAATTATGTTTTTAATGCCTTCATGCACAATTCCTTTGTCTACAGATTAAACAACTTCAACATTTAGGTGTTAGATGTAACCCAGCATGCTACTACCATTCTTAAAAAGTACTATTATATGGTATTTTCACATTTCAATTCTAGCATGACATTTTTATGCATAAAAAACATCTAAAATGAATTATTTTCTTGCTACAGGATGACAATTCAATGTTAGGATACAAAAAATGCAATATTCAAGAGATTCTGGATTCAAAAATACTGTCATAATTTACTTATTCTTTATTTATTAATTTTGGGTATAATTCCCAAGTATGCATTGAGTTTTTAGACGATAGAAATATAAGATCTGATAATGTTGGAGTCTTGACAAGTAACAGACTGATTTGGAGGAAAATTGTAGATAGGAAGTTAGTAATGATGTAATTTTTTCATGTAGTACTGTCATATCCTGTACACCCCTTGAGGGTACATGGCAGGAATTTGATGATGATGATGATGATGATAAAAATCTGCCAGAGTCACACTTATGCACAGACATATAAGGCTCTAGCTGGGAGCACCAAAAAATTAGGACCAATTTAAGGGTCCCAAACAATGAGAGGGCCCCGGAGCACTCTAGTGTTCCGGCCTTGCCATACTTGAAAAAAGTGCAAGTACGGCTCTGAAAACTGCTATATTTTTCAATTAAGCTCCATTTTACAAAATACACCCTAAGATTTTTTTGTGTGTGTGTGTGTTATTCCTTTGATAATAAATGATTCACAAGAGTACTACTATCTATTATTATCCAGTGACCTAATGACTATTTATAGGTGACTGAATTAATATGTCAGATGTTTATCATTCGGATTTGTCAAAGCTATGGCATCATCACCATAGCCCTTGTGCTGATTAAGGAGGCATCTGTTTAATAGGATATCTAACAGCATAAAATGCATTGTTTTTTGATTCTCTTAGATATATAAAATAACAATTGTGAAAAGGATCCACGTATTATAGCACATATATTTAACTCAATATCAAAATGATGAATTACTTACCCTGTGCAAGAAAACTAACAATCTGGATATAATTAAAACTTTCGGTGTCTCCAACACAGTCTTTCCATGCATAATTTTTCCCATCAATAATAAGCGGGGCAAGAATTTGATCCTCGCTGTTTTCTCTTTGTACATTAGTTGCCTGAACACCTTTGGTCTGAGAATGGCCAATATACATAACTTCTGCTCTCTTTACAAGTTCGACCACAGGTTTCCCTTTTAATTCAGAAGTATTCTCGGTTGCTGAAGTCATTGCTGTTCTGTTAACTGCACCCTGTTCCATAAGAACAGTACAAGGGGTAACGGCATTAGAGCCATTTTTAAGAACTTCTTCAATGTCAAAACCAAAGCTAACACCACATAGGTTACCTGAAGGCAGACAATTATCCATAATAACTACAGCTGGAAGTTGTCTAGACGACACAGATTTGTGCCTTACTAGCAGATTTCTGGTGGTATCCACATAATTTTCACAATTTTCGTGTTTCTTAGCATTGGATGATATACAACATGATGGTCCACTTTTTACATCTGAAGGCATACCACTGTTAAGTACAGAAAATGCAGGATTCACATTTTGTGTTATATTATGTCCTGGATATTTTACAGAATAAATATGAACACTTTGTGGCATTCCTTGTGATCCTGATAATGAATTAACAATGTTTTTACTGTCTGAAGGAAGGTATGCCTTGTTTTCACTGAACCTACTATTAACGATAATCTGTTCAGGAATCACTGATTTGATGGATGAATTATCAGTTAAACGATTCAACAAAGTTTGATTTTCTACTGAGTGTCCAACTATTTGACCATTTGTTTCAGAACTACCTGAACTCTTACGGCAATCTCTCTTTATACAGGGAGCTTGTGAGTATATAAGAGGACTAGAATTATGAGAAGTTTGTAATTTGGCTCTTGATGCTGATGGTAATCTGGCGATATCTGCATATGATGCTTGCGGTGTTAAAGATGAAGTAGTAGTTGAATTTCCTACAGGAAGTGAATGAACACTATCTAGATCTGAATTATCAGCAGAGGAATGTTCTGATGGTGGCATGCTGCTTGTAGACTTGCGACGGAACGAATCAAATCTTCTGAATTGGTTGCGCCGTGATAATGTACCATTAGAGAGAAACATAATCCTGCCATTGTGTGAATGCCGATCATGGAAGTAAAATCCCTGTTCATTTCCAAATGGCCCTGCATTATTACTATAACGTCGATATGAATCCAGTCTTTTTGGCTGATATCGTTTCTTCTGTTTTTTAACCACAACTCGAAACTCAGTTTCTTCTGGTTGCTGCTCTGGATCTGTCACAGCATAGAAATCTCGAACAAAGCTGGAAACTTCATTATCGGCTGCTGAGTCACAATTTCCTGAAGCATCTGATGATGATGTGGCAGTACTTAGAGATTTATCATCCTGAAGAGAATAGTTTCTCCTCTCTTCTGGGGCATCAGGAATGCAGCTACTCCAATCAATATATTTTTCTTCACCTTTCTTAGAGTAATTAACTGATACAGAAGGAATAACTTCATTTTCACCTTTTAGCAAGAGATTTGTTTGGTGCTTATTTCTTTCAGTAAAATTATTTTCTTCTCTACAAAATGAAATACAATTTTCTTTATCAATATATTTATTGATACTACTATTAGATCTTGTTTCTTTCAAAACAATCTTTTCATTTTTTTTATCACTATCGACTAACAGGTATTTCCCAGATGTGCTCTGACAAGTATTTCCTCCTCTAGTAATTCTATTCTTCTTACCAGATGACTGAATAAAGTTCAGAAGTTCATCAATTTCAACTTCTCCTTTATGTCCAGCAATATTTTCAGATAAGATAAAGTTCTGATTTTCAGTGTAATTACGTATCTTTTTCCCTTTACGCTGAGCCATCTCTAACTTGGGAGACTGACTTTCATATATTATGTTACCTCCATTTAAACTTCCTCCACTACCTGTCTCACACTTTGTAAGAGGAGTTATAAGTGAATGATGACCATTTCGATTCTGACAGACATTGCCATTGATATCTGTAGGAAGTACTGGACTTTCTTCATCTGAAATATAATAAATAAATTTATTAATAAACATGAAAAAACAATAATGGAAAACAACAAAAAAAAGATAAAATTTTTGATTTTAAGAATTAAGGAAATTGTGGAATCAAAATTAATTGAGGCATCAGTAACAAACAGTAAATGCAAAATATACCAAAACCAATTTCATATTCTGTATACTCCATAGCATACTGACTGCTGTCTGTCCCATCTATAGCCTGCAAAAGATAGCAGGTCACCATTCCAACCAGATAGCTCCTATTACAACTTAAGTAGAAGATCAAGGATCCCCTATCATTTTACTGCCAGAAGGAGAGTTACAGCATTTGTAACAAATCAGTAATGTAGGTTGGATATGTCCCCCTGAGTCAGGAATTCACTGCTCTGTGGGTTATGACTATGCTTCGCTTTACTATCACTTTCTTAAGATAAGTCAGGTAAAATCTTCATTTTATGTAATTCTATAGGTTCATCTTCAACAGGTTTCTGGAGTTTTGAACTTGCTCCCTGTTAAGATTTCACATGTACATAGTGATTGAACCAAGTGCCAGTGAAAATCTGACATCAGAGTTAATTTGTTATTGAGAGGATGTTGCGTATTTTACAACTTAGCATTGCTGGCTTCAAACCTAGTGAACAACTAATTACTTTATAAAAGGCGGAAACTAGGTAGATCTATTTGAAACAGAACAGCCATCATATTTATGTTAACTGTTTTTGGCCAATTACTGTCTAGTGAAATTACTCTAGATGCAACTTTAGTGTGTAAAGGCAGAAGTCTGCAAGCTCACAGAATAGTGCTATCAGCATGCAGCTTATTTATTGAAAATTTCTATACACATTGTGATACTTAATGACATAAAATACACAAATCTGGAAGTGTGGAATTCACGTACAAGTGAGATGTGAACATTTTGCAGGACCACTTGTCTACACTTGTAGTATTGCTGAAAGCTTTAATGTAAGGAGTTTTACAGAGATTGCAGGTCAATTGGGGTGATTTGGGTATTAATCTACATGAGGAGTGTGATCATCACTTGAGTGCCCAGGCCTTATCTCATACTGCAATATACATAAACAACATGGTGTAGAATCACAACAGTTAGCAGGAAAAGAGGAAGACCATGAAAAAAGTTCTTAGCAACTTCCATAAAGGCACAAAGAAAGAAGTGCCATCAAAAATAAGGTCCATAAAGATATCAATGGGAAGATACAGTCACTTGCAAGTGAAAGAAAGTGAGAGTTATTGGCTCTTAACTCTGAACTTAAGGAATAGAAACCTAACTCAGGTTTCTATTCCTTATTTAAGTATACAATCTAGTTCAGCAGGGAAATTACTTCCATTTGTACAGCATTCAGTGCTAGTAGATGGCCTAGCAAAGACACACCACTTGAAATAGAAGAACATCAGATAACTGTTCAGGCAAAGAAATCACACACTCTATCTCTACCATCTGAGCCTGTACCAATGTTAATTTCAGGTGCAGAATAAGCTGACCGTTCTTGATACTATTGGAGGGGTCAACACTCAACACCTCATTTCATGAAATCAGAAGCATGCAGAGACAGTCAAGTTTTAGATCCTAGTTCTCTGCTACATGGGTTATCCACCCCCAGTCAAAGTGTTCAAAGTATAATACAAGGCACCGATCCTGGCATCGTAGTCTTATTTGATGTAAGGGAAGAGACATAGCTTTGGTAGAAAACTGTACATAAGACCCTGCCTTCATACTACTGGAAATGAGGAATCCATGGAGTGAATTAATGTGGGCGTTCAAGAATGAGATACTAATTAGGAGAGTAGCTGACTGTTGGAAGAGGAAATGTGCCAGTAAATGAAAACTTAAAAAGGTTACTGATTACAACAGCAATCTCTGGAATGTAAAACAGTAGAAAAAGAGAGAGAGAGAGAGAGAAGAGAGAGAATAGTATTGTTTGGGGATGCGATTATTAAAAATGTAAATTCGGAACAGGTGTTGAAAGTGTTTGAGAAGAGGTACAATTAGTGGAATGACTGAGGTTGTGGAGAGAGGAAGAATTACAGATGATTTAACTGTGCTAATTGGAATGAATAATTTGCAAGGTAGTGTAAATGAGGCAGCACAGAATTTGAGAATGTTATTATAAGCTGTGAGGCATAAGAGTGTTAAAGGTAGGGGATTGTAAGCATAGTGTCCAGGCATAATAGCTGAAAAGGAAGACAAAGTGTAGTGGTAGTTGTGGGAAAAGGAAGCAGCTAAGTTTTATGTCTACTAATGCGAGTAATTGAGTATGTAGTAACTGGTACCAAATGTGAAATCTATAGTATTTTCAGGGCAGACAGAGCAAACAAGTCTAATCTTTATTATGTAATCAGGATATTTCAGCTGGAAAAACAAAATCTACAGACAGGTTGAAGGCACTGCTCCACCATTGGCAAACTTAAAACAAACTCCTGCCTCTCTCAGTTCCAGTTACATAGAGTTCCTTGAATTATCTACACGTTAGCACAAAAGAAGTATATTTAATATACTGCCAGATATTTCAGTTTGAAAATAAACTATCATCAGTAGCTTGACAGAAAATAGTTTTTACAAAGAAGAATACAAACAATTGATCATTCAAAATTAGAACGAGCCGTGTGATGTTACTTTGCTAATCACGATATCATTTCACTGAAGAAAGGTAAACATAAGAGTGCAGAATAAATTACATGTATAAATTTACAATGTCATAAAAAACTTAATTTATAAAATCATACTAAAGATATCATTAGAGAGATGTAATATCTAGGTCTTAATTTAAATTAAAAAAATAATATAATAATGTGTTATGTAGATCAAACTTTCCCATATATTTGACAAGGATAGACAGTCATTCCAATTCAAGTTAGGGCATTGTCCTATCCTTGTCAAAAATATGGGAAAGTTTGATCCATATAACACATTAATAATAATAATTATTATTTTTTTAAATTAAGACCTAGATACTACATCTCTCTGATGATATCTTTAGTTTGATTTTATAAATAAAATTTTTTGTATGACATTGTAAATTTATGGATGTAATTTATTCTGTACTCTTATGTTTACCTTTTTTCAGTGAAATGAAAGTGATTAGTGAAGTAACATCCCGCAGCTTGTTCTAATTTTGAATGATCAATTGTTTGTATTCTACCTTGTAAAAAACTATTTTCTGTCAAGCCACTGATGATAGTTTATTTTCAAACTGAAATACCTGGCAGTATATTAAATATACTTTTCGTGTGCTAACGTATAGATAATTCTTAATTTCATGTCACGTTTCTCTCAAAAGTAGAATAGAATTCCTTGTTCCTGCAAGTTGGCCTACTACAGACAGAAAGATTAGCTACTACTGAATGGAAGAACAAAAAAAATACATCTACAGTCATGACTATGGTCAAGCTGGCCCTTGCAGCCCATGCTTTGAATACAGCTCAAAGAATCAATTGGAAAAAGATCATCATACTCCATCACAGTAAATTTAAAAGAGAAAGACTTTTAGAATCTGCTGCTGCTCTCAAAAATCAGTCTAATTTAAATAAACATGGTTGCATAAAATCTTCCAAAATATGAGAAACACTAATACTTCGAGATCCCACTTTACATCCTAGGCCGATGACAGATGTCGATAGTGGATGCCCCACCTACTTAGGACTACTCTTTCATCCACATGTTTCGGTTAGTTATGTGCTGCCTTTGTGTACATTATAAGTCTCATTTTGTACTCCTGATAATGTCTCTGTAACTGAGATGTAATACTAAAAGCATTAAATACTATTTTTAACCATATCCTAGTGCTGTTTCACTCCATTTTCCAGCACTTAAGCCTTAACACAGATTGTGTTTTCTCATCTATTTCATCTCCCAAACCTCTCTTTGGTTTCATTGCATCGATGATGTTTTTGCTGTTACGCCTCATTCTGAAAATGAACTTATCACTTTCCTATAACAGATCAATAGCCTTCACCCATACATCAATTCACCATGGAAAAAGAAAATGCTAGTATTTTCTTTTTGAAAAGAAATTATTGAAAGAATGGCCAGTTTACCATTCCTGGCCGTTCTTTTTACTTGCGCACACCCCCACCCCCACCCACCCACCCACCCATCTTCCGGTACTTTGTCAATTGAAAATCTACCTTTACTGGCAGATACATTCATCAAAAGTCTAAACTGCACATTATAAAAAACTTTAATGGAATTAAATGCTTATCATCCAATCCTGCAAATAATTGACTCCTATGTTGCAACACCTAATGATTCTTCAGCAGGTGACAAGGTTCCAATCCCATATATTTCTTGTATCTCTGAACCTCTTGGTAGAATTCTGAAGCTAACCTTATTCCCGCATATTTTCCTATCAACAAAACTTCTCATATGTTACCATCTACAAAAGACAAATTGTCACTTCTATCTTTAGCTGGTGTTTACCAGATTCCTTGTAAATGTGATTTGACATACTTTGGGCAGAGGTCGTTCTCAGAAAAAAAAAAAAAAAAATTAACGAATATCAGTACTACACTGAACACACGAAACCTCAAAAGTTGGTCTGGCATATCATAGTACTGACACTAAACACAGTATCTGGTGGGATGAAGCTCATCTTCTCTATAGAAGCATTTTTAAATATGAAACAACTTTCCTTTTCTTTGAAAAGGAAAGTTGTAAAGCCCTTTTACATCAGCCTAACCCAAATCAAAATGACTGTCTCCCCCCCCCCCCACCCAAAGTTTGAGATATTCTCATTTTATGCAATTATCAAAACATTTTAATATTATTTAGTAATATTCATTTCTAGCTTGTGGCAACCATTTTTAATTGGTAAACCAACTGTTGCCTGTACCTTATTCCTGTTCCTTGATTTGCTTGTTTCTACACACTGATGATGTATTGATGTACTGTTATTTTCAGTATGAAACATCTGTACTTTCCTTAAAGTTAATTACTGTGGTTACTGTGTAATTTGTTGTTTGTTTAAAACAACAAATTGGTTTGGCTGCAATTCATCTGCTATCATCAGCAGATGAATTGCAACCAAAAGAGTAATAGCTCAACAGGAGATCAGTGAAAGGAAAGCAGTACATGTGAAGCCATCTGGTGTGAGATAGAGGCTAATAGGATAAAACATATAGTTGGTTGTTGCTGCTGTAGGCCAGAGAATGTAAGGGATGATGCAAATGATCAGCTCACATATTACAAAAACATGCTAAAAGAACTATTATATACTAGACATCTGCATGGAGTTTGATTCTGTGGAATATTTTCTCAAACAATTACACAAAAATCCTTCAGAGAATCAAAATATTGCAAAAGATTAGTGAGAACACTAACTACCCTGCTTAACTTGATGCCTAAAGCAGTTCCATGACTGGTCTTTAGCAAAGGTATGGATTATCTAGCTCTTAACTGACCAGCGCTACCATAAAATTGTACATATTTGAAGTCCATGCAAGGATAGTTGTTGCAAATCATTCGTACATTCACATTTAAAAAATAAATGATGCAAATAAAAAGAAACTCAGAATTTTTTAAAATCTTAAAACACACACAAATTAAGTTCAGCAACATATTAAAATAGAATGATTTAGCTAACCTATGGATGGATGGATGGCATGGATATTTGTGATTGCTTTTAGGTGGAAGTTTAATTTCATTACCTGGTGTGAGACCAATGCCCAATTTATTGGAGGCCTGATGCAGAGCTCAGTCGGTTTCAGAGATGGTCTTTGTTTGGAAAAACCTTGGGTTCAAATCCCACAAGTGAAACAAAACAAATTTTGTACAGAATCAGGGCTTTTCAAGTGAAGATGGACTAGCCAGCCTCATATGCAGGTGTTGGGGGTTCCCGTCAGCAGCAACTGTTAGTATCTACGTGAACTCCATACCACCAATAAAGAAACATGGTTAAGGCCAACCAAAATCCTGCTAATCATACCTTGGTATTAAAATATTCTATTATCAATAATAAATGTGGGGTGCTTAAGGGTCAAAGCTGTATAACTGAGAGGAGACCTCCACATAGCCTTTAAAGGAATGCGGAGAACCGACCAGGGCTTCTGACCTAATGTCTAATCCTCACCTTCTCGTGGTGCACCCTGTTGGGTATCTACTTGGATACTGAACGAACGAGGATGGGCTGGCAATTTGGGATTTAGCCGACCAAATTGTATTCTTATTGGTTAAACCAAAATAAAAAATGATGGTACAACATGACAAAATTTCATGCCGGCTGGGGCGTCACCCGGTTAAACAAGGCCCCCGTTGTTTTCGCCAGAGAACCAGGGCGAACAGCGAAAAGTCAGCTACTGGAACAAATCTGAAAACAAACCCCAACTCAACATCACCAGAGTTAAAGATCGGTACTATCAACGTAAGAAGCCTGAATGGCAAAGAAATGGAGCTAGCTGAGGAATTAGATAAGTACCAGATCGACATAATAGGGGTGACTG
The DNA here is from genome assembly GCF_054136105.1 of Typopeltis vanoorti. Taxonomy (NCBI): domain Eukaryota; kingdom Metazoa; phylum Arthropoda; class Arachnida; order Uropygi; family Thelyphonidae; genus Typopeltis; species Typopeltis vanoorti. Next base: position 54,703,469 of record NC_143549.1, on the reverse strand, counting down.
AAACAAAAAAGACCAAAACTGGTGAGACCTTTCTGAGCAATAAATACAAAATGTTATATTCAGGCAATGACAATCAAGGAAAAGAAGGAGTAGCCATAGTATTCAACACAAAATACGAGGCTAATCTTCTTGAATGGCAGTCAGTCTCAAGTAGAGTAATGTAGGCAAATATGAGAATGGGGAACCGGACAATGAGACTTATTTGTGCCTATGGTCCCACAGAAGGTTCTACTAAGGTAGAAGTGGAGGAATTTTTTGAGGCTTTAGAAAAAGCAACTGACACAATGAAAAAGGAAAAGTTGGTCCTTGTCGGGGATCTAAATAGCAGAGTAGGAAATGATTGTGAGACATACAAAAATATTTTGGGAAAATTTGGAGAAAAGAGCAAAGCTAATAATAATGGCAAATATCTGTTGGATTTCTGCTCAGGACATGGACTGGTTATTACTAACACCATGTTCCAACATAAAAATGTGCACAAATTTACATGGAGAGAAGAAGCTAGGAATAAGAAAAGTCTCATTAACTATGTTATTGTTGATAGTGATGTTTTCTCCCTGGTGCAGGACACCAGAGTCTACAGAGGATTTAAAATTGAATTTCATATTGAAAAGAATAACATGTAAGAAAGTTTTAAAGCGAATAAAAGTTGAGCAGCTCTCAGATGTGAACTGTAGACTAAAATACAGAAAGATTATTGAAAAGAAAATGAAAGAGTTTGAGAACAGGAATCAAACCTTGGAGATTCAGTGGCAAACTCTGAAGAAAACATTGCTTGATTCTGCCAGAGAGGCATGTGGTGAGGTTGTGTGTAAGGATAAAAAAAATCAGAACTCCCTGGTGGACACAGGAAGTTAAAGAGGCAGTGAAGGAAAAGAAGAAAGCATATCAAAAGTTCCTGGCAAATAAGTTAGCTTTTACTCTTACAGAATACAGAGACAAATGTAAGAAAGCTAAACAGTGTGTAAAACTAGCTAAACAAAAGTCATGGGAGGACTTTGGCAAGAATATAGAAAATAAATATCAAGAAGGTGGCAAAATATTCTGGAGGTTGTTGAAGAAGCTTAGGAATGGAGGAAAGAGTGCTGTAAAAGGAGTTAGAGATGATAAAGGTGACATGAAAACAGGAGAAAAAGATATCCTTGAAGTATGGATTAATTACTTTGAAAAACTGCTAAATGAAACAAGCAGTGATGACAGCACAGTGATAAAAAAACACTGACCAGGCATGCAGTCAGGAATACATATCCATACTTGAAGTAGAAAAAGCCATCAAAGGCTTGAAATGTGGAAAGGCAGCAGGAGTAGATGATATTCGACCAGAAATGCTGAAGTATGGTGGTATAAGAGTCTTACAGTGGCTGCACTGCATAGTTCAGAAAGCCTGGACAGAGGGACGAATTCCCGATGATTGGAGTAGAGCTCTCATAGTACCCATATATAAAAAGGGAAATAAAACTGAATGTGAGAATTACAGAGGTATTTCTCTACTGAGTGTTCCTGGCAAGATCTATGCAAGTATACTTGAGAAACGGTTGAGAAGAATTGTGGAAGAAAAGCTTGGTGAAGAACAAGCTGGATTCAGGCCAAATAGAGGCTGTCAGGATCAGATCTTCACTTTACGACAAATAGTCGAGAAAGCATGGGAATATAACAAAGATCTGTATTTAAGTTTTGTCGATTTGGAAAAGGCATATGACAAGGTGCCAAGAGAGAAGCTATTCAATACGCTGCAGTTATATGGTGTCAATGGGGCATTATATCAAGCAATACTTAGTCTGTATTGGAGTTGTAAGTCAGCAGTTAGAATTGAAGGAAGTACAGGTAGATGGTTTAATGTTAAATCTGGTGTGAGAAAAGGATGTATATTATTATTCTGTTATTCATTATCTATATGGATCACATTATGAAGGAATGTGGTATTAAACCTGATATCAAAATTGGAGATGTTAATGTCAGCTCTTTGCTTTATGCAGATGATGTTATACTTCTAAATAAATCCGCTACAAGTCTGCAAGATTCTCTGACTAAATTGAATAGCTGTTGTAATAGATATGGAATGAAGGTCAGCAATAAAAAGATAAAGACAATGAAAATAGGCAAAATCATTGAAAATGTCAACTGTGTTGTGAATGGGAAACCTGTGGAACAAGTAAAACATTTCAGCTACTTATGCACGATTTTTACTGAAGATGGTAAATTAAATATAGAAATAGACAATAGAATCAGCAAAGCTGGTATGGTGGGAAGTCAATTGAATAAATTCATATGGAATAAGAAAGAAATTAGTCGGAACACTAAATTAGCTGGCAAGACAGTGTTCAAACCAGTTTTAACTTATGGATCTGAGAGCTGGGTCAGAAGTAAAACACTTGACCAAAGAATAGAGACCGCAGATATGAGTGTCCTGAGAAAGATTATAGGCATGAACAGGTGGCATCAATGGCAATATCATATTAAAAACGAGGATATTAGGAAAGAACCTGACATTGTCAACATCCAGGAATGCGTTAGCAGAGCTAATCTCAGGTGGTATTGTCACTTAAACAGAATGGGCGAAGAAAGATTAGCAAAACAAGTGTTCTCTGCCAGGTTGGCAGGAAAACGACCCAGAGGAAGACCAAGATATACAGGGTGTTCGGGATAAATTTGACATATTTATAATTAATTATATTTTTCCGTAAGTTACATGTATTAACACACACTTCTCTTCATTTAAAAGTTTGGACCCTTCTTCATTCATATACAAGATGTCAGAAAGGATGGATAGCTGGAACCCACCTGAATCATGGAAGAGAATAACTTGTATCATGATGATTTGTGCCCGCCATCAAAATAAGGATATTACGACTGCTGCCCAATGCTCCCTGAATACAGTAAAAACAATCAGGCATGAACTAGAGACTTGCAATGGTGACTACGAGGATGTAGCAAGAAGAAAGATCCCTAGCAGACGATCTGATTGCGTTCGTACAGCAGAATTCCTCGCAAATCTGCAGGAACAGGTGTTGAAGAACCCTGGCATTGGAATTCGGGCTTTGTTCGTGGAGTTGCTAACTGTAGTCAAGCCCTGGATAACAAGGGTAGCCAATGGTAGGCCGTATGTATGGCAGCAGGATTCGGCCCCTTGCCACACCTCTGGGAAAAGTCAAAAATGGTTGTCTGAAAATTTCTACGACTTCACCAGTCCAAATGTTTGGCCTCCAAACTCCCCAGACCTTAACCCCATGGATTATTTTGTATGGGGCGCAGTTGAAAAAGACACCAATCGCACTTCCAGTAATACAAAAGCCCAGTTAATGGATAAAATTAAAACAGTTTTTGCGGCCCTTCCCAGGGAGACTGTAGCATCAGCTTGTTCGAGGTTCCGAAGCAGAATTGAAGCTGTGATCGATGCTAATGGTGGTTATTTTGAGTAAATCTTGTTGATAGTATTGTAATTAACTCTGCCTGTAATGTTTTTTTGTCAATTCATTAAATTTAATAGATACAAAGAAGATTTTCTTTTTCCTTACGAAACTGTCAAATTTATCCCGAACACCCTGTAGGTGGATTGATACGGTACAAAGTGCCTTGGACGATAGAAATATAAGATCTGATAATGTTGGAGTCTTGACAAGTAACAGACTGATTTGGAGGAAAATTGTAGATAGGAAGTTAGTAATGATGTAATTTTTTCATGTAGTACTGTCATATCCTGTACACCCCTTTAGGGTACATGGCAGAAATTTGATGATGATGATAAATGTTCTAAAAAATTATTGAATTTAATGCTCCTTACACATTGTATTTAAAAACTGAATTATGTTTGAGAGACCTCTGTTAATCATTACACAAAAAAAAAAGATGGGAAGGGGGTGAGGGAAAACTTATCTTACGCGATGTTGCCTGTTGGAAACCTTTCTTCTTTTTCTTTTGTATTTTCTCTTCTACAACCTTTGATTCCATGCCATCAACTACTGAAGCAAAACCTACAGTTAAGAAAAGCTTAGTTGTATTTCATAAATGAAAGTTAAAGTTAATATTAAAACTAGAAAATAAAAAAAGGAGAAAACTATAGCTGAGATCAATGTAAGAAAGATAAGCTCTCTTCTAGATCTCTCTTATAATTTTTATAAAATTATAAAAATGAAAATCCAGAATTAATATTTAAATTCTGAAATGTTAATGTTATATTAGCTTAAATGATTTTCACTTACCTGAAATCTTAATAATGAAATAATTATGTGGTCTATACTAGTGTTTCCCAAACTTTCAGTTGTATCCCCCATCAAAATTTTAATAACATCCACCACTATACTTCCTCTCTTATGCAAAGGGCATTATAATATTTCATTCAAATATTAATTATCGTGATTTTTTTAACATCTGTATTATAATAAATTGCAAATATGTGAAATGTTTTATTATTAGATGCATTTTTTGTATACATAAGATAGAAATAAAAATTATGAAATTAATTTTTCAATAATAAAAACGTTTAATGAGACGAATTTGATTGTTTGTTGGAATTTGTTAATTTTATCCATAGATGGGACTAAACATCAATTTTTTTTTTCTTTTGAGGTCCACAACTATGGCAAACCCAACTTCGCACATAACCTGTACATCCTTCACAACTTGTGACAATCACTGAGAACCATTATAATTTAAAATAAGAATGAATCCTAAATTCAGCAGAATCCTCTAAAGACCTTCTGAACTCCCCTCCATGTCGAGTACCTGTTCGTGGTGGGGCGACCTCCCAGTGATGGTACTGGCCCTTTTCATTCATCCTCTTTTTCTTTGCTTTTCTTCCCATATTCTTTGCTCTACTTCTCCTGAATCTTTTTCACTATCCTTTTTCCAGACCACCATCACTGGATGGGGGATCCAAGTAGTCTTGCACTACTTTGGCCCCTGCTTCGGCAAAACGGGTGGTACTGGATGGCCCAGCCAGGATCAATCTGCTAGTGGGTTTGTCTGCAAGGGTCAATGGTGTTGCAGTAAGTCTCTCACCACATGATCTGTGGTCGGGATCCTAGATCTGCTACAGTGCAGGAATAGCATCCAGGGTAGCCCTGGTGTTCCACTCCTGAGCAGTCTTTGCTTGCCAGGTAGTGGGCGTCCACGTGTGGTGGGTGGGGAGCTCTGGCGTCGAATTAAAAATTCCTTAAATATGAATTCTTCATCCTCAAATGTTTCAGGGACCCTAACAAAGTCCCAACCAAGTACTGATAATATAGACACAGCATATGGAAACAGAAGTAAGAAACAAAAGATATCGAATACTAACATAAATGTACTAACCTTTTTAATCATTCATGCAACAGGTGAAAAACCAATTGGGAAAATGTCACCCTTCTTTATCCAAAAAGGTTTAGAAGGACTGGCAGGACCTCCCAAAACTGTCAAGAAATTGCGTTCTGGTGATATCCTCGTGGAAACAATGTGCAAACAACATTCCAAGAAACTACTGAGAGCAACGACAATGGGTGGAATACAAATTGCAGTAACACCTCACAGAACACTCAATTCCAGTAGAGGAGATATGTTCAGAGCTTAAAGTTGAAGGAGTGATGGGTGTGAGGCGCATCCTGATATGCAGGGATGGTCGCCTGGTCTCACCCAAGAACATCAATCCTTACTTTTGATACACCTAGGCCTCCAACATCTGTAAAAGCAGGGTATCTCAGCTATCCTGTTAGAATGTACATCCCTAACCCACTGAGATGCTTTAAATGTCAAAGATATGGACATGCCCAAACTGCATGTCGTGGTTCTACTACCTGTGCCCGATCTGGTAGTAAAGAACATGAAAATAAATCTTGCTGTGAAAAAAAAGCTAAATGTGTCAACTGTCAGGGAGATCATCCAGCATACTCTCGTGCATGTCAGAAATGGAAAGATGAAAAAGAGATACAAAAAATTAAACCAGAGCAAAACATACCATATCAGGATGCAAAAAGAAAGCTAGCAACCATTACACCTGTTCTACGATCCTCTTATGCTGAAAAAAAGTAACAACTAAAAAAGTGCCAACAGCAACTGAAACACGTATGTCTATTCCGATACAAAATTAATAACGGAAAAAACTCACGTACAAAGATTACTTAATAGTATAATTTTCGCCTGTGTATCACAGGCATCTTAAGTACATATTAAGCTCAAATTAAATAATCACTGACAATTTAAAAAAGCGCCACCTAAGTAGCTGGTGTAAGATAACTAAAAAGGTCAATAAATTTCCTTAAAAAAAAAAAATCAATACAATACAAAATTAGGAAAGATTAACTGATTTGTAAAGTACTATTTCCCCATAAAGGGGATAGACGTAAGCCGTCGGATCTGTTTAAGGTAGGAAAATGAAGAACTCTTGTCTTTCTCCAATGTCTAGTGAAGATGGCATGTTCTGCAATTCCAGACTTTTGACTTTTCAGGTTTAAAGTATTCAATATAAGATTAGCGTTCTAGTGGCCGAATAGAGGCAGATCTTCCCGTTTGTCCGAAATAAGATAATCCACAAGAGCATGGAATCTGGTAGACACCTGGATGATTAAGATGTGGAAGCTGGTCCTTAGGAGAAGTGAGAAAGGTGGAAATTTTTCTAAACGGTCGAAAGGCAATAAAAATATTCTGTGGTTTTAAAACTTTTGCTATACTTTCACTGATGCCTTGTACATAAGGGATAGGAATGCGCGTTATTTCTTCTGTGTTTAAAGAGGAAGACATATTAAAACTACTCAAAGTTCTTTTAATGAAGCAATTCTTACAACCATTGATAGAAAGGAATAAGTTATATTGTAGTTCTTTCTGTAAAAGATCATCTGAAGAACAAAAGGAGTGGGACCGATGAACCAGTGTTTTAATAGTTCCTGCCTTTTGACTGGGATGGTGATGAGATTCCGCATGGATATAATGACCTGTATGAGTCTTCTTTCTATAAACTGAGAAATGTAGGTTACCATCTGGTTGGTGAAGAATTAGAAGATCTAAAAAGGCTAACTGCTTATTTGATTCTACTTCTAGGGTAAACTTGATCCTAGGATGAAGTGCGTTTAACTTAGTGAGAAATTGTTGAAGTTCATCCAAAGAGCCATTCCATACAGCAAAAATTTCATCGACATATCTGAACCAATGAGTAGGTCTGGGAGAAATGTTGTCAAAGATACGTTGTTCAAAATGTTCCATAAAGAAATTGAACTTAGCAGGAGAAAGAGGATTGCCCATTGCTGTTCCTTCAATTTGTTGATACAACTTATTTTTAAAGGAAAAATAACCAGAATGTATTACAAAATCAAATACGTTTACAATGTCTGAAGGATATTCCTGTTGTAGTAATTCCATGCTTTCAGAAAGAGGCACATTTTAAATAAAGAAACAACATCTAAACTGATCACGATATCAGAAACATCCAAATGAAGATCTGAAATTTTATTTTTGAAATCCAAAGTATTCTTTATATAAGTATCAGTTCTTCTAGTTGAAGAGGAGAGTAAATTTAATAAAAATTTTGAGATTTTGTAAGTGGAGCAACCTATACAATCTACAACTCGTCTTAACGGAATGCCTGGTTTATGAACTTTTGGAAGACCATACAATCTAGGTGGACAACCGAAGAAGGTTTTAAGTTTTTCTTTTGATCTTCATTCCATGTAGATACATTATCTCTAAGAGAATTAAGTCTCTTCTGGGTAGGATCCCATGTAAAAGGCCTATAAGTTGAACAGTTGCGAAGTAAAAGATACATTTTTTTCTCATATTCCTTCCTATCTTGAATCACAACAGCCTTCCCCTTATCAGCTTTCGTAATAATAAAATTATTGTTATTCTTCAGTGATTTCAATGCTTTAAACTCAGAGTAAGAAAGATTAGGACGAGGAGGCTTGGCATTAAAAAGAATTTTTGCACATTCAAAACATAATCTGTTGGCTGTTTTTTGGGATAAGGATCAAATACCCCTGTCTATGTTATGAAAAAAATCCATAAGTGGCTCCTTATTCGGCATAACGGCGAAATCAAAATGATAAAACAAAACGTTCACAGTCTGTTAGTTTATAACATTTATAACTACTTTATCTATATCAATAGTATTATTACTGGATCTAGGTAGGCTGACCAGTGATTCAAATTTGCGTTTTAGCTTGTCACGAGAATCATTAAAGACCTTTAGGTAAGAACTCGAAGATATGCGCATTATAGTATTAAAAGTTTCAACCATTAAAACAGATTCCAGAGCGTTTTTATGTCCATAATTTCTCTATTTGAGAGGGCAAGAGATTTTTTAGCTTCGTGTAACTGATTATTTAAAAGAGACTTACTGGCTTTTAAGTAGATTCCAATGAGCTTTTGGGGACCTAAAAACTTCTTTTATTTTACAATTGGAATAACCTGGGCCATCTTACACCGTTTAAGGAATATTAATCTGTTAATGCATTTGGCCTTCTTTACCAATACTTTACAGTATCTAGCAGATTGTTTGGAAATAGACTCTCCGTGAAGTCTAGCAATAAGTTTTAAAAGAGGTATACCGTGAGTAGACATATCGATACAAAATTAATAATGGAAAAAACTCATATCCAAAGATTATTTACTAGTATAATTAAATAATTAGGAAGACTCATACAGGCCATTATATCCATGCGGAATCTCATCACCATCCCAGACAAAAGGCAGGAACTATTAAAACACTGGTTCATCGGGCCCACTCATTTTGTTCTTCAGATGATCTTTTACAGAAAGAACTACAATATATAACTTCTTCCTTTCTATTTAATGATTATAAGAATTGCTTCATTAAAAGAACTTTGAGTAGTTTTAATATGTCTTCCTCTTTAAACACAGAAGAAATAATGCGCATTCCTATTCCTTATGTACAAGGCATCAGTGAAAGTATAGCAAAAGTTTTAAAACCACTAAATATTTTTGTTGCCTTTCGACCATTTAGAAAAATTTCCACCTTTCTCACTTCTCCTAAGGACCAGCTTCCACATCTTAATCATCCAGGTGTCTACCAGATTCCATGCTCTTGTGGATTATCGTATTTCGGACAAATGGGAAGATCTGCCTCTATTCGGCTAGAAGAACACCAATCTTATATTGAATACTTTAAACCTGAGAAGTCTGGACTTGCAGAACATGCCATCTTCACTAGACATAGAGTTCATTGGAGAAAGACAAGAGTTCTTCACAAAAGTCAGTTCCTCATGGAATGCCTTTATAAAGAAACACGTGGAACTCTACTTCATTCTCCTAACTTAAACAGATCTGACGGCTTATACCTATCTCCTTTATTGGAGATACTCGTAGACAGGCTTATACGTTGGTTATGCATTGTTAAAACATTTAAGGAATAGAACAACGTAGTTAGGAATATAAATTAAATTAAACTTTAATAAATATTTTCCAATATTTCAGCAATGTCACATTGCCATTTTCTAAAGGAACTTACAAAAAAGTTACGTGCACGTAGGCACTACAACACAGAAAATGGGAATGGTAAGATGAAGCTATTGTTCTCCTAACAGTCCTGATGAATAGAACAACGTAGTAATAGAACACTCTGGAAAAAGAGGAAAACAACAGCCTCCCTTTCCTAGACACACTAGTCACCCGCCAGCCTAATGGATCCTTGGTTTCCTCAGTTTACAGAAAACCCACCCATACAGGCAGATACATTCACCAACAATCCCCCCCCCCTCGCAACAATAGGGAGTAGTGAAAACACTATACAACAGGACTAAACTAATCTGTTCAAACGACTTGGCCCTAAACACTGAACTAAATCACATCCTCAACACTTTCTCAGCCAATGGCTACCCCCCCAAAAAAATCCAAAAAATATTAGAACCTACAAACCACAGATCCCCCCGCCCCACACACAACAAGGATTACTCCAAATCCATCACCATTCCCTACATCCGAGGCACCTCGGAAAAGATTACCAAAATCTTAAAAAAACATGACCTGACCTCCTGTTACAAACCTTACAGAAAATTTGCATCACTTATCCGCTCCACTAAAGACCAACCACTTCCCCTAGACCTACCTGGTGTTTACCAGGTCCCTTGCAGTTGTAAACTGTCTTACTTTGGCCAAACAGGCAGGATAGCGAATATCAGAATGTCGGTACACAAGGACTACATCCGTTTACACCAGAATAGCCAATCTGGGCTTGCGGACCATGCTCTGGATACACGCCACAGTACGGTGGAAGAAAGCTACAATGATACACCGTAGCAAATACAAATTTGAAAGACTCTTTATGGAATCAGCCTCAGCCCTGAGAAATTCTCCAAACCTCAACAAATTTGGGTGTATGCGACTGCCCCAAATTTGGGAGGCCTACATCTGCAGACCCTCAGCCCAACGGCCAAGAACACCTACTTAGCACACTAGAGGGCACCATCAGGACTGTTAGGAGAACAATAGCTTCATCTTATCACTCCCAGTTTCTGTGTTGTAAGTTCCTTTAGAAAATGGCAATGTGACGTTGCCGAAATATCGGAAAATATTTATTAAAGTTTAATTTAATTTATATTCCTAACTACGTTGTTCTATTCCTTAAGTGTTTTAATAATTTATTGGAGATAGTACTTTACAAATCAGTTAATCTTTCCTAACTTTTTATTGTATTGATTTTTTTTTTTTTTTTTTTTTTTTCAAGGAAATTTATTGACCTTTTTAGTGATCTTACACCAGCCACTCAGGTGGCACTTTTTGGAATTGTCAGTTAATGTTTAATTTGAGCTTAATATGTACTGAAGATGCCTGTGACACAAAGGTGAAAATTATGCTATTAAATAATCTTTGCACGCGAGTTTTTTTCGTTATTAATTTTGTATCGATATGTCTACTCACGGTATATCTCTTTTAAAACTTATGTCTATTCCACCATATCTGAACTTTACAATCGCAAGTGCTTCTCTGTTGAACGCATTAATCACAAGACCTATGGCCTTACTCCAGAAACAACTTCAAAAATGGTCCCATTCAAGGAAAACTCCTCTGTCAAAAAAATTATGGTGGAGACTTCACTCAAAGATAAACCACCAGACACTCGCACAGAAAAAATGGATACCTCGATACCCACTGAAAGCAAACTAAGTATACCAACTGACCCTAACACATTTGATGTTTTCAACACTCTACCAGAGGAAGGGATGGATACTGGCCGTCCATACTTCCCTAAAACAGTGGATAAATATAAATCTGACAAAGGTAAGCCCTCAACCTCTCGAAAACCAGACAAGCCAATAAAATCAAAATAGGAAAATTTTTACAATGGAACTGTCGTGCGATCCGCCAGAATATTGACGACATCAAGATGTTGTTGCAGAAACACAAACTTTTCTGTTTCTGTCTACAGGAAACTTACTTAAGACCCAATGAGGACTGTACCTTTAGGAATTTCACTGTTGTATGTAAGGATAGAACTGGAGATGGTCCTGCCCATGGAGGAGTAGCTATCCTAGTGGGCAGTCATACTCCTTTCCATCAGGTCCAACTTAATACTTCTCTGGAAGCAGTAGTGATTCGCTTCTCTGTGGGATTCCTTATTACAGTATGTTCAATTTATTTACCACCAAATGCTGAGTTAAATGAAACTGACCTTGACAACCTTATCTCGCAACTGCCTGAACCCATACTTTTGATGGGTGACTTTAACGGCCACAATACTCTATGGGGCAATGCTAACACTAATAGACGAGGTGGAATCATTGAAAAAATTCTTGATGATAATAACTTTTCCCTTTTAAATAATAAACTCAATACTTTCTTCCATATGCCTTCTCGCTCATATTCTGCAAATGATCTTACAATCTGTTCCCCTTCCATTCTTCCACTGCTCATGTGGGATACTGAAGAGAACACATATGGAAGTGATTACTTTCCTGTTCTTTGTACAATGTCTTCACAGGAACCATGTTCACCCACACTATATATGGATACCTATATGGAAAATGGACCAGGCTGACTGGAACACTGTCTCTCAACTTGCAAAATTTAATGCTGATGCCATCAGTCAAACACTTATCAATGAAGCTGTAAAATATATAACAGAATGCATTGTCCGGGCAGCAACAACCTCCATCTCAAAAACATGATCTCAATTTCCAGTCTATCCAAAGTCTTGGTGGAACCCAGAATGTCAGACAGCCAAAAACGATCAACACAGAGCATGGAGCATATTTCGTAGATACCCCACCACATCAAATTTAATAACTTTCAAGCGTGCTCGAGTCAAAGCACATTTCGTAAGACGTCAGAGTCAAAAACAATCATGGATCCAATTTACTACATCAATTAATCAAATGACCAGTCCAAAAATTGTATGGGATAAAATCCAGAAAATGAAATGCAGATATAGTACACATTGTTTGTCCACCTTAGACTATAATGGAAGCATTCTTGCTGATCCCAAAGCTATTGCAGATACTTTGGGAGAAACTTTTGCTAAAATCTCAGCAACAGCTTCATATTCTCCGGAATTTAATACTGAAAGAGCAGCAAGAAAAACAAAGGCTTAATTTTTCTACCAACATTCTTCAGCCATATAATCAGCCATTTGTCAAGGAGGAACTAAAAAGAGCTCTCCTACAATCTCACCCTAGTGCAGTAGGACCTGATGACATCCATTATGAAATGATAAAACATCTACCATCATCTTCTATGGGTCTTCTTCTCTTATTATACAATAGAATACTTGCAGAAGAAGAATTTCCAAATTCTTGGCATAAGTCAATTGTTATTGTTATCCCAAAACCAGGAAAAGATCCAACACAAGCAAATAATTATCGACCCATTACTCTGACCAGCTGTCTTTTTAAGATACTAGAGAAAATGGTTAATGCCAGACTTCTCTGGTATTTAGAAAGCAAGTCTTCTTTCCAATACACAATGTGGTTTCCATAGACATCGATCAACTTTAGACCATTTAGTTCGGTTAGAAAATTGTATAAGAGATGCATTTCTGAAGCGAGAATATCTTTGTCTCTGTTTTTTTTTTTGACATGGAAAAAGCTTATCGACACAACCTGGAGATATGGCTTATTAAAAGACCTCTATAACCTAGGTCTCAAAGGACACCTCCCTATATTTATTAAAAACTTCTGTCCAGGCGAACTTTCCAAGTCAGAGTGGAAAGTATGCTATCTCCACCATATCTTCAAGACCAAGGCATTCCCCAAGGCTCTGTCTTAATTATAACCCTTTTTGATGTTAAAATCAACTCAATCATTGAACAGCTTCTTCCCACTGTGGACAATGCTCTATATGTTGATGACTTCACAATATACTGTCATTCACATAACATGAGGGTAATTGAAAGACAACTTCAGCAAGCAATCGATCATGTCTCTCTGTGGGCTCTTAATAATGGGTTTAGGTTTTCAACAGAAAAAAGTGTCTGTGTGCACTTCTGTCGAAAACGCACTCATCACCCAGATCGTGAACCAAGAATGGGACCTACTGTTATTCCAGTAACTACAGAAACCATGATCTTGGGAGTCATTTTTGACAGAAAACTCACATTTCTAGCACACATGCATCAACTAAGAGAAAAGTGCAAAAGGACTTTGAACCTCCTTTGCAGGGTGGGGTGCTGATCGAACTTCACTGCTCCATCTTTATCATGCACTTATGTGTTCAAAGCTGGATTACGGGTCCTCCCAAGTCTATGGTTTGGCAAGACAGAGTAACCTATGATGGTTAGATTCCATCCAGAGCTATACATTTACCCTGATGATCCCCTCACCCACCCACCCCCAAGTCTCTATGTAGAAGCAAATGAACTGGCTCTATCACTTCGATGGAAACAGTTGTCTCTTAATTATGCCCTTAAAATAAAATCTCTCTCCCTGATCACCCTACATGGAATAGTATCTTCTCTCTGCATTGGGAAGCTCAATATCGCACACATCAAACTGCTATACATCATTTTGGTATGCGTATTAAAGAAACTGTGCAAGCTGTTAATATAAATGTTGACAACATTAGCTACATTAAACATAACAGCATTCCTCCATGGCAGGTATGCACACCATCCTGCAACCTCTCACTTTGTCAGCATGAAATCAGCATGTGCTGCTCTGTGTGCATTAAACAATTGCACACAGAGCAGCACATGCTGATTTCTTACCCATCTATACTGATGGTTCAATGCTGCTGTGTTTCCTGACATTATTATCTCAAATGAGATCCACCAGACTGCAGTAATTATACAGCAGAGTTACATGCCATTCAGCTTGCACTTATGCATATAAAAGAAAACTGCTACCAAAAGTATATAATTTATACAGACTCATTGAGCTCTTTACAGGCTATCTCCTCTCCTATGTATAATCCTCATCCAGTACTTTATGAAGTGCTACACCTGCTTCACAAAATGAAAAGCCTTAATTTCGACGTTCGGTTCTGCTGGATTCCCAGCCACATCGGAATCAAAGGAAATGAAGTTGCAGATGTAGCTGCGAAATCAGCCCATACCTTCTCCACATACTATTTGACAGTTCCATATACAGATGACAGACAACTTATAAGATCAAAGCTAATTGCTCAGCAGGAGTTAACATGTCAAGAAACATCAACAAACAAATTATATAACATTAAACCTGAAATTAAACACTGCATTCTAGTCAACGTACAACGAGAAGGGAGGAGGTTGTCCTTGCTAGGCTCTGCATAGGTCACAGTCCCCTTACACATTCTCATTTACTACTGAGAGCTGATGACCCTTCCATATGTGAAAAATGCAACACACATCTCACTATTCATCATATTCTGGTAGATTGTCAAAAATTTACACGCGAGAGGAATGAAATTTTCACTTATCTAACCAAGCTATATACACTCAGGGAAATGCTAGCAGACTCGAACAAATTTCAAGATGTTTTTATTTTTAGAAAGAATTAATTTGTACAAACACATTTTACCATAAATTTGTTTATATGTTAAATACTTTTTTTTGCTTAACTTAACTTTTATACATATATATTATTCATTAGGTTAAATCTGACTAATTATGTATTACCATGGGCCTTGATCTTGTATATTTGTATCACCCTGCTGTAATTTTGTTAATATGTAAATACCATAATGCTAAACTTAAATTTTATGTATCGATGCTGTATAATAATTGCTTTCCGACTCTTTAAGTATTAATATAATAACGTATGTTGTAATCTTACTAGATGTAGACACTGCTTTCCTTGACTTGTTTTGTATATACATATGTTAACCAATAGTTATCTATTTATGTACTGCTGAAACCTCTGCAGTAATTTTGTTTATATGTAGATACTGCATCACTTACATGCATCTTATTTACTACTTCATTTTTTGAATAATCATGTAGTGCTGTAGGACATCTTACCTATTTGTGTACTTTCTAGTAATTCTCTTTATATGTATTCTAAATTCTGTTTCTACTGCATTGCTAAATTTAATTTTCATCCATGCATATTGTATAATAATCCCTTTTTGCCTATTTTTGTACTGCTATGAAGGCATCTATTATAATTTTACATATATGTAGATACTGCATTCCTTGGCTTAGTGTTTCATATATTATGTATTAACTTATATTGTTAAATATTTTTGCACTACTGTAATAACCTCTGACTTCGTGTGTTGCTGTGCCCTCTGCAGCAGTTCTGTGAAATACCTAGAGATGCTGCTTTGTGAAACCAGATTCTTGTACAGACATATTCTTTACAATTCTATAAATGCTAATGTTGTAACCTTTAGTATGGCACAGTATGGTCTTTGTAGTTTTTGTGCCAAATAAACTATAAACCAACCAACCAATCTAAAGACCTTTCATTTATCTCCCCCCCCCGTTCATATAGCACACTTTGGGAAGTCTATACCGTTAAAACTGAAAATAGCTGGAAAATTTAGGAACTCAGTCAATCTTATAATTGGTCACCTCCAATTACAAAAAGTGATGAACAGCTGGTGGGAACACATACCAAATGACAGACCTAATATCAATCATTAGGTTTGTTCAATTAGAAAGGTGATATTGAAAGTTTATTTTCCACTTGGTTAGAGTATAATAAATTTAGTTTAATCCTTTATCCAAGTGTGAGCAAACAAAGTTTGCACCTGAAAGTATCTTCAGGACTGGGTTAAGGTGGTACACACCAGGGCAACTCGTTGCAAAGGTGAAGCAAGATACCAACACTCCTATCCTAGTATCTCCTATAATGCAAAACACATCTCCTTGCGGATATGTCTATTGTTATGCATTAAGGGAAGGGCCACTACCCAGACCGGTTTCGACCTTTATTGAGGTCTCTTCAGTGGGAGCCAGGCCCAAGTAGAGATATCAGGCAGAAGCATTAGCAGGTCATCTCCACCTATAGGAATTGCCAATTGGTGTGCCACCCTTTTTTAATAAATTACTCTGGATTTAGAGAAAGATGTTGAAAGTTTATTTTCCACTTGGTTAGAGTATAATAAATTTAGTTTAATCCTTTATCCAAGTGTGAGCAAACAAAGTTTGCACCTGAAAGTATCTTCAGGACTGGGTTAAGGTGGTACACACCAGGGCAACTCGTTGCAAAGGTGAAGCAAGATACCAACACTCCTATCCTAGTATCTCCTATAATGCAAAACACATCTCCTTGCGGATATGTCTATTGTTATGCATTAAGGGAAGGGCCACTACCCAGACCGGTTTCGACCTTTATTGAGGTCTCTTCAGTGGGAGCCAGGCCCAAGTAGAGATATCAGGCAGAAGCATTAGCAGGTCATCTCCACCTATAGGAATTGCCAATTGGTGTGCCACCCTTTAGGATAAAGGATTAAACTAAATTTATTATACTCTAACCAAGTGGAAAATAAACTTTCAACATCTTTCTCTAAATCCAGAGTAATTTATTAAAAAAGGGTGGCACACCAATTGGCAATTCCTATAGGTGGAGATGACCTGCTAATGCTTCTGCCTGATATCTCTACTTGGGCCTGGCTCCCACTGAAGAGACCTCAATAAAGGTCGAAACCGGTCTGGGTAGTGGCCCTTCCCTTAATGCATAACAATAGACATATCCGCAAGGAGATGTGTTTTGCATTATAGGAGATACTAGGATAGGAGTGTTGGTATCTTGCTTCACCTTTGCAACGAGTTGCCCTGGTGTGTACCACCTTAACCCAGTCCTGAAGATACTTTCAGGTGCAAACTTTGTTTGCTCACACTTGGATAAAGGATTAAACTAAATTTATTATACTCTAACCAAGTGGAAAATAAACTTTCAACATCTTTCTCTAAATCCAGAGTAATTTATTAAAAAAGGGTGGCACACCAATTGGCAATTCCTATAGGTGGAGATGACCTGCTAATGCTTCTGCCTGATATCTCTACTTGGGCCTGGCTCCCACTGAAGAGACCTCAATAAAGGTCGAAACCGGTCTGGGTAGTGGCCCTTCCCTTAATGCATAACAATAGACATATCCGCAAGGAGATGTGTTTTGCATTATAGGAGATACTAGGATAGGAGTGTTGGTATCTTGCTTCACCTTTGCAACGAGTTACCCTGGTGTGTACCACCTTAACCCAGTCCTGAAGATACTTTCAGGTGCAAACTTTGTTTGCTCACACTTGGATAAAGGATTAAACTAAATTTATTATAGAAAGGTGATAGTTCACACTATCTCTGCCAATCCCTGTCCCAAAGGAGTGTATGGTGCGAGTTACCATGAGGAGAAATGGTATCTACAGTTGAAAAGGAAACTAGTTAAGGAAAGTCAAGAGTGTTAGCAGAATAGCAAGGATTAGCCACAGTTCTGTTGGGTAGGTGGATTGTCTAACAGGTTCCTGTTAACAGCAAAAATCCTAGCACCCAATACCTGCTTGATCAATAGAAATGGAAAATATTATTATTATTCTTATTATTATTGAACAGGCAGTTCCATGGAGTCCAAAAATTCACAGTTTTCTAACTCCATGGACCACACAATTTATCATACCACTTCTTGAACCCATTAACAGACAGACAATGGCAACGAACTCCACCCCTTCACAACTCTCCAAGCAAAAAATCTAGTTCTCACATCATTACTAACCACACCTTTATTCAACTTCCAGGGATGACCTCTTGTTCTGGGCCTTCTAGCCAAATGCTGAAAAACATTTCCCCTGCATTAATCCTATAAAACCCTTTAAGCAACTTAAATGTTTCTATCATATCCCCTCTTTTTCTCCTATCAACCAACTTCTGCAATCCACATACCTTAAATCTATCCTCATAGGGCACATTCCACTCACCATCTTATTCATTTGACTCTGAATCCTCTCCACCACTTCCTCATCCCCAAAAAACTCAGGAGATCAGACCTAAGCACAGTAATCCAGATGTGGATGTATCAAGGCCACATACAGAGGAATAATAATTTCCTCATCTCTACTTGTTAGTATTCTTCAATAGACAAGTAATCCTATGGGCTACCTTAGCAATATGTTCTCTAAACTTTAACTCTCTGTCTGCCTGCCTCCCCAAATCTCTAGCTTCATCTATTTTCTGGAGTACAGTGCCATCAATGTGATACATGGCTTGTAATCTATTTATCCTGAAATGCATAACTTTGTTACACTACCTAATTTTGCATCATCAGCAAACAACTGAATATTTCCCTTCAGGTTATTTCCTATATCATTTATGTACAAATTAAACAATAATGGTCCCAGCACTGAACCTTGCAGGACACCACTAGTCACTTGCCTTTTCCCCTCCATATACCACCTTGATATCTGTCCAGCAGCCACTCACTTATCCACATAAACCAGAGGCATATACATTTGTTCGAATTTGCATAACAGAGTTCAACGTGCAATTCTGTCAAATGCCTTTGCAAAATCTAGCAGAATCATTAAGTAGCCATTTCCTTTATCCAACTCAACTCTTACTCTATTATAAAAAAAGTAAGTAAATTATTAAGGAAGAACCAATCCTTCACAAAGCCATGTTGCCCCTCATACAGTATCATATTTTTATCCACTCATTCTTGATTTCTCCTTTAGACCAATTTTTCCAGTACTTTTACCATCATGCCCAAGATACTGATTGGTCATTAATTTGCTACTGCAGTCTTAGAATTTCCCTTATTCGAAACATAATTAGATATCGTGTTTCGAATTATCGAAACACAATATCTAATTATTTTGCCCTCTTTCCATTCCCTTGGAAACAAAGGTCTCTAAGGAAGATGACTTCGCCGTTTGGGCTGCAGAAGTTTATTTTGCAGCCCATATATTTATTATATGGGCTGCAAATAATAATAAACATATTTATTATCTACCTTTAGAGGTAGATAATAAAAGAGTACTAAGTAGTCATCAGAATGTAAAAAGTGACAGACAATGATCAGTAACTCTGGTTTTAATGTGCCATGAATAAGGTTAAAAAGTTATATAAAACCAAGATTTAACTCAAGATAAAACTATGTATTAGAAAAATGTAAAGCTGAGAATGATATAAAATTAATAAATAAAAAATGATTTCTATTTAAAAATACACTATACAGGTAACCCTCGTATAATGCGGTTTTGATATAACAGTCTACAAATTGTGGTATCCCTTGTTCAACGCAGTTTCGATATAACATGGTCTACAATTTCTAGTAACCCTTTATTATTTATTTAAAATGTTTTTTTTTTTTTTTTTTCATATTTTTCACCGTGGGATTCAAAAATCAAATTTTATCTTCGATAAATGTGTGTCTGCCCGTATCGCGCAAGTAGTTATAAGTATCGAATTTAGTTTTATTGTATCACTGAATAAGGTACTGTAGAGAGCTTTTGCAGTCTGTGTCATTCTCAACAAATAGTGCAATTGAGCCAGTCAGTAATGAGAAGTTCCATCGGAACGATAAATGACACCCTGTTGTGAATGTGTTAAAACTAATAGTGAATATCGTTATGACAGTTTCAGATGTTATGGAATTCGATTGAAGAGAATTAGCATTTAAACTCAACACTTGTCAGTTGCTTTTGTCTTTGGGTCGTGCGATCTTTTGTTAATACCGCACAAAAATGTCTTTATAGCTGCTGTTTTGTGTAAAAAAAAAAAAAATTCAGCTTGTACGTATTGTAACAATTAAAAAAAAAAAAAACTTGAATAATTTATAAGCATATAAAAGGATATCACCTGTAAATCATTGACGTGCCACCTTTGGCACGAGTGCCATAGGTTCGCCATCTAGGGTTTACTGTATAAAGTGTTTATTGTTGAAAATTGTCTTCATTTTCTGCCAGGCCAGGAAAGTGCATTTAAAATCATAATTGTGTTATTCTCATGCAGAGCAGTTTATTTTCTGGTGAGTTACATACATATGTAATGCATTTTTTTTTTAATATAAAAGTTTATTTTTATTGTAATGGCCACTAAAACTTCAACGAAAGGGAAAAAACCAACATCGAAGAGGAAATTCATTTCTCTTGAAGAAAAAATTAAAATCTTGGATTGGTTGAAAATTGGAGAAAAACCAGGAGTTGTTGCAAGGACTCTGAATTTAAATGAATCAACAATTCAAACAATCAAACAAAATGAACATAAAATCCGAGAAAGTGTTATTGCTGGGTCAACGGTAAGTGCAAAGCGCGTTGCTCGTGTTCGCGATATTCTAATAGAAAAAATGGAGAAATCTCTAATGATTTGGATGGAAGATTGCACTCAAAAGAAGATTCCTTTGGATGGACACCTTAAGCAAAAAGCTCTCAAAGTTTATAAACATTTAAAAGAACTTGATCAAGATTCTTCAGAAGAAATCTCGCAGCATAGATTTTCTGCCAGTAAGGGTTGGTAGAAAATAACATCTGCTGATGCTTCCAGCATCAGCAGATGTTGAAGCTGCCCGGAAATACCCAGCAGAACTTTTAAAAATCATTAAAGAAGGTAGTTGCAGTGCAGTCCAGGTGTTCAATGCGGGTTATATTGGGAAAAAAAAAGCCAAAACGCACCTATATTTCGAAAAATGAAAGATCAGTTCCTGGATTCAAAGTTTCCAAAGATAGAATTATTCTACTGTTTTGTAGTAATGCATCAGGTGATTACATGACAAAACCAATGTTTATTAACTGATCTGCAAATCCCCGTGCGATGAAAGGGCTTGACAAGTCCATCCTACCTATTGGCGGGCCAACAAAAAAGGCATGGGTTACAGCTAGCATGTTTGAAAATTGAGTTTTCAAGTGTTTTGTACGCGATGTAGAAAGTTACACAAAGAAAAGGAATATGGACTTCAAAATTCTACTAAATTTAGATAACGCACCAGGCCACCCAACAAATTTAAGCCATCCGAATATTAAAATAACTTTTTTGCCGCCTAATACTACTTCACTTATTCAACCACTCGACCAAGGAATAATATCAACATTTAAGTCATATTATATTCGGCGAACATTTCAATTAATTTTGAAAAAAAAAAAAAAAAACGGAATCTAATATCCAAACATGACACTGCCTCAAGCGTGGAAAGAGTTTTCAATATGTTGTGTAAAAATTATTCCTCTGTCCATTAAGGAATTACAACCCTCTACGCTGAATGCTTGCTGGAAAAAAATATGGCCTGAAGCCATAATGGAACAAAATTTCATACCTCCATTGGATGCTGAGCTACGTCGTATAATAAACGTCGCACACATTTTTGGTGGAGAGGGCTTTTGCGATATGGTTGAAACGAAATTAGTGAATTAATTGATGGAGAAACAGATTTAAAAGAGGAGGAACTGGTACAATTAATAGATGGCGTCGAACCAAATGGCGGGGAAAGTTCTGCCGAAGATTCTGACTGTGATGAATCCGTTAAAGAATTCAGTTTAAAGAAATTAGCAGAAGGATTGGACTTGGCAAGAAAGTTGGGAAGTTATTTTAGGGATAATGATCCCTCAATGGCGCGCTCGGAAAAATTCACGAGACAATTGGATATTTGTTTAGCGCCATATTATGAACTTAATAAAAAATTGCAACAGTGGAAAACAAAGTCTTATTATTGACTTCTTGATGACTAAACCAGCTGAAGTATGCAAATGAGAATTATACAAATGATGTCCAAGAGATTTCAAGTGGTGATGACCTCCGGCCACTTAAAGAACATCTATGAAATGTTATTTCTGAAGACTGTGATGATGATTAAAATATGTGCTTTATTTTATCGTGTCTAAAACATTTATGCATTATGTGCAATGAAATTTATGTACAATTTGTAATTTTTAGAATTTTATTCTACATATTTTTCATTTTTCATAGTTTATTTTTTCTTAACTTATGAATTACCTGAATTAAATAAAAATATTGTTTTTGTTGGATATGTCATTGTTGTTTATATAATTAAAAAAAAAAAAATACGATTTCAGAACCTAACCCTACCTTTTCTATGTGATCTATGTCTCATATAACACACCATTTCTATGGAACCTAACATCCGCGTTATGCGAGGGTTATCTGTATATATAAGAAGAATCAGATAAAATCTGCTGAATGTATACAGGGCTAAGGGAGACTATAAAAAAAAAAGTGCTAAAATAATGACTGCATTCCCAGACAAAATGAGGCCAGCTAATATGAAAATATGATGGTTAATGCAGCATTGTAGTATTACCACACAGATATCATACCTCAATAGGAAGAAGTGTTGTATATGACTAGTCTCTATACACCAAGCAGGAACAACTTCCTCTCAGTCAACACTGCACAGACTACATTAATTGCCAGTTTAAATTCAGGATTAATCTGGCATAACTTATTTTCTCTCTATTCTAAGTTATTCTCTCTATTCCAAGATGTTTGATACAGGAATATTCATTATGTCTGTATGTAATCCATATATGGAACAGGAAAATGATGCTACTGCAGGGAATAAGCAGACCTAGCTGCAGCAATTGCAGCTTAATTTTCCTTGATCCCAAAGTTGATTGGGATGCAATATAGTTAAATTCCAAATGGAATTTTCTTATCTGATAGAAGAAACAAATGTTGGATCTGTGAGCTGGTTAAGTTGGTATGAACAATGCACCTATGGAAGCATTTCAATTTTAAGTAATTTAATGCAAGCTTTATAGCATGCAGCTCAGCAGTACAGTTCTGGTGGGGATGATTACATTATGGTCTCTATGAAGGACCCTCTAGAAGACAGCTGCAAACTCCACTAGACATTCTGATTTCGAAGAGGTACACAGATACAAAATCAACTAGAAGACAGAGGAGGGGGGGGGAGTCTGCCCAAGACACAGGTATTAATGGAATGAATACAGAAATAACTAAACAGGCTTAATTATCCCAATATTTTATCTGTTGCAGAGACATCTCTGGGGCTATAATATATAGAATTATAACACAAAATAACATGCAAAACAATAAGTGGAAGGAGTTAAAAGACTAAAATACTGAAATCCTATGAAGGACTCTCCATGGGCGATGCTAGCTAGCTTGGCTGTTCGGTGATGTCTACGAATTAATGTTTCTCAAATCTTAGTAAGTTTACCATAGCCATAAAAAAAAAAAAAAAAAAACCTTCTGCTGATCCTAATGTACTTGCTGCAGTGAAGAACAGTAGTTTATTCCATTTTAATTTGTGCAACGTAACCAATGCATGATCAGCCTGACCTAACTGACCATAATTGTGGCAGTAGATGAATTTTTTGTGTTCTCTATAGCAGATTTCCCAATGTGTCCATAATATGACAAGTTGCAAGACCAAAGAATCTTGTAAACACCTAGAACAGAGAGTGGATCTTTGGTAGAGGGAAGTCAGCTTCAGATAAGGTTTGAAAGCAGTGCAGAGATTATATTTCCTTCAAGTTCTGGCTATTTTTTGAAGCACCCCCAGACAACATTGAATAGTAAGAGCATTACTCTAATCTGTATGTTAGGAGAAAAAACAACAGTAACGAACAAATTAATTTGAACAAGATGAATTTTTGTCAAGTTTTTTGTTTTTGATTTTAGTTCACTATTTTGGTTGAGCACTGCATGTTTTAACTAGTCTCTATGATGTTTATTAATAGTGTTGTTCTTGTACTGGCAGTTGCCTGTCCTCCTTCCTACTGCTGTACTCTCACCCCTGCCCCCCACACACATACATGAAATACATTAACAAAATACTCATTAAACATTTCCACTATATCTTCAGCATATGTGACTTGTTCCATTTGCAGCCTTCCATATTCACCCTTTCTTTTATTAGCAACATAACTACAGTAAAAGCCCTCTTTTACTTTCCAGGGGGGACTGATGAAAAAAGTGTAAATAGTAGGAAACGTAAAAAATATTAAAAAGAAGCTAAAATATGACTTACTGCTAGTATGTGAGTCTACATGCTAGATTACAAAATTTAATAACTGAAAATAAATGAATTTACAATTACTTACATTTATCTATTTTAAAAAAATCTTTAATTGTTGATTGTTTTTGCTTTTTCTATACTCTTATAAGTTCCACCTGCCTCTTCACAGTGTATAAGGCATGAAATGCCCCATTGTCTCCTGAAGCACTTACAATATACGGGCTCAAAACAGAGATAGCTTCCATTGCTTTTTTACTAGTAGGGACGATAGGTTCTTGAGTATGGTACAAGTGTAGAATGTCTTCTACACTTGTACCATCGATGTGATCACACCAGCATCAATATAGTCTTGAAATGAGGAAGACTCATCCATCACATACCGGTTGTTGGGCTCTGACATTTCTTCTTCCTCCTCCTCTTCCACAAACGTAACTCCTGCCTTCCGGAAACAATTGGATATGGTTTCAGGAGTAACATGCAACCATGCTTTGCCCACATAATGCATGGCATCAAGGATTATTATGGTCATTTGTGTTGGCTCCATACTATTATCATGCATAAACACAGCTTTTTCAACAAGCATTTTTCTATATTTCCATTTAAATGCATGGATGATTCCCAGCTCTAATGGCTGCAGCTCACTTGTACAATTAGGGGGAAAGAACACTAATCTAATCTAATGTTTCTGAGCTGCAGATCTTCAGGGTGTGCAGGACATTTGTCCAGCAGTAATACTATTTCACAGTGATTTGCCTCCATTTTAACATCCAGAGCATGCATGGTGGATGTGAGGATGCTGCTGGTCACCTATGCTATGCTGTTGGCATCATAGTAGGTAGATTTTTCACGTTCTTAAAACACCTTGGCTTTTTAAATTTACCAATAATAAGGTAATTTTTCTGATCCATCAGCATTGACCATGAGCAAAACAGTTACCTTCTGCTTGCTGAGTTTTCCACCGTGATACTTCTCTCCTTTAAAACACAATGTTTTACTTGACAGAATGTTATAAAAGAGCCACGTTTCATCAACATTGAAAATATTTTTCGGTTTGTAGTCCTGAATAATAGTCTTTAGTTCATGTTTCCACTAGTTTACAGTTTCCCCTGCAACACTATTACTTTCTCCACACACTTGATTATACACAATATTCAGACGAGTCTTGAAACAATCAATCCATCCATTTGATGCATAAAATCATTAATCTCCAACCTCACAGCAAATTCAAGGACTTTCACTCAGAGTATAGTACCATCGACTGGAATACTCGATGCTCTCATAGAAACAAACCACTCCGCCACAACAGACATCGACATACGATGAATTGGATAAACTTGTGATTATCCAATTCATTGTATGTCAATGTCTGGATATATTTTCATTTTTTTTTTTTGACATAGTGCCAGATTGCTTTGCATTCAGTTCAATGCAAGACCTATTTTTTACTATCGTGTTCAAAGTGAACACGGAGAGAGTCCAAGATCTTTTGCTAATTGCACACGTGTTCCGGCATTCCAATCTACACATCAGAGAATTGCTATATTTTCTTCTACCAAAATACATTTTCTGTCTTTTTTCTCCATTTTACTAACATGGATCATCCACCACCACAACTTGAAAGCAATTATCACACACTAAATTACGTAACAGAAATTCTGCAATATGCCACATGCTTCTGAATTGCGACTACGAACACCAACACTGCAAGCCAGTGATGCGATATTTCACAAACTGTGGTTTATTCACTGATATCCAATATTCACTAGTAACAACTGTTACTTGGTAGACGTGTGAATGCGATTTCACAATTTCAATAGTGCTGTGAATGTGAAATCACATAACAGCACGTTACGGGTGCCACGAGTTACTGACAGTTTAAAATTACTGATACTGTACCAATTCGTACTGCAATTGAAAAATCACGGTATCGCTCATCATTACATCACTGCAGCAAGCATGCAAGTCACCGCGATGGTGGGAACAAAAACTACAGCCAAAAGCAACGCCATCTGGGAACAGAAATGCGCAGATTTCTGCAGAAATCGATTTGAATGAGAGGGAATTGATTCGAAAATCAGTGTTACCACCCGAGAAAAAACCGCAAATCACGGGAAATAACGTCCTCATCAGGTTGTTAATGGAGGGAAAACAATATATCGTACGAATAGGACTTAAGACAGGACCACTGGAAAATTATGTAAATTGCGGGAACATAAAAACGAGGTTTTACTGTAGAATTCTCTAGGACTTTGCTACTTCAGCCAATCTCTTTTCACGTGCCAATTTATCTTTCCTTACTATACATGTCACATTCCTAGCTTGAACCTTATAACTCCTCATACTGCTGATGGGTATCCTATTCTTTATACCTCTTCCATAACATCCTCTTTCTCAGAAGTTCCTGTATAATTCTATGATTCATCCATTTCACACCTACCTTATTTATCCTCTGAACCTTAGGAATCTATTTTATGCAAATTATGGACGATATAGCTGTGTTATAAATAATTATTTTAATTTCCCAACATTTCGACCTTCATATTAAGGTCATCATTTGGAGTACACACACACACACACACACACACACACACACACACACACACACACACACACACACACACACACACACACACACACACACACACACACACACTAGGTGATCATAAATTAATGTCAAGTGTTCAGAGCCCTCTAGCGAGTAATGTACTGGACGAAACACACCAATATTTGGTAGACATACACAGTGGAACATGGGGATTCGATTTAACAAAAAAAAAAAAAAAAAGTACCAAAAGTCACCAACAGGGAAAATTTTGGCGCTGTTTACCGAGTAAAATGCATTAATTTGCATTATCGCATTTCTTGTGAGCGATCATGCAATAAAAGGAAAGCCTGTGAGATTTCTTATCATTCGTAGATGAACTGCTTTTCAACGCCTCTTACCTTACGTGAGCATGCTTTGTTAGTCAAACTCTATTATCAACGGAACAATAATGCCAGTGCTTGTCTTCGTGATTTGTGGCGTATGAAAAATTTATGAAAAGGACTGATTAATGTAACAAACTTATGAAAACTGATTTGGCGATTTGAAACTACTGGAACTCTAGCAGTGCAGGTAGGTAGGCAGGGGATGCAAACCAATCAATCACCAACAAGCTGAACAAGTTGCAACTGCTATTGTAGAACAGGAGATGACGAATGTGCAGGGTACCAGTAGTGCACAAGCAATATCCTGGCAAACGGATATCGCATACACAACGGTGTGGAAAATCCTACATCGGATGTTGAAGTTTTACCCCTATAAAATCAGTCACGTTCAAGAATTGCACCCTGGTGATGCGACCACACGAATCGATAAGTCGATTCGTGTGGTAGAGATTCTTAGCACGCATGGAAGTGGATGATGCATGGCCATGGCAGATTTTATGGAGTGACGAAGCGCACTTTTATTTGAACAGCAATATTAAATTAACACACGCCACTGTTGCATTTGGGCTGCAACTAATCTGCACGTGTCTGCAGATGCCTATCCACTCACCCAAAGTCACAGTGTGGTGCAGATTTATGGCATCCTTTATCATCGGTCCATACTTTTACGAGGAACATCACCAAAATGGACCAGTGACTGTTCCATCAATGCTAACAGGTATGCCAATATGTTACAGGGCTCCTTTGAAGACTAAACGCTCAGGAGCTATCCCAGATGACAGGGGGAACCCCCCCTCCGAGCCTTCAAAATTCAAGGAAAACTGACCTACCAGTCCGCAACTTGGGGGGGGGACACAGGTGCAGAACGAGGCTTCAAAATTCTATTCACCAGAATTCAAGGGGAACCGGCTTACCAGTCTGGAACATGGGGGGGGGGGGGGGCATAGGCGTGTAGCACCCCCCCTAGTATATATATATATAGGGTGTTCGGGATAAATTTGACATATTTATAATTAATTATATTTTTCCGTAAGTTACATGTATTAACACACACTTCTCTTCATTTAAAAGTTTGGACCCTTCTTCATTCATATACAAGATGTCAGAAAGGATGGATAGCTGGAACCCACCTGAATCATGGAAGAGAATAACTTGTATCATGATGATTTGTGCCCGCCATCAAAATAAGGATATTACGACTGCTGCCCAATGCTCCCTGAATACAGTAAAAACAATCAGGCATGAACTAGAGACTTGCAATGGTGACTACGAGGATGTAGCAAGAAGAAAGATCCCTAGCAGACGATCTGATTGCGTTCGTACAGCAGAATTCCTCGCAAATCTGCAGGAACAGGTGTTGAAGAACCCTGGCATTGGAATTCGGGCTTTGTTCGTGGAGTTGCTAACTGTAGTCAAGCCCTGGATAACAAGGGTAGCCAATGGTAGGCCGTATGTATGGCAGCAGGATTCGGCCCCTTGCCACACCTCTGGGAAAAGTCAAAAATGGTTGTCTGAAAATTTCTACGACTTCACCAGTCCAAATGTTTGGCCTCCAAACTCCCCAGACCTTAACCCCATGGATTATTTTGTATGGGGCGCAGTTGAAAAAGACACCAATCGCACTTCCAGTAATACAAAAGCCCAGTTAATGGATAAAATTAAAACAGTTTTTGCGGCCCTTCCCAGGGAGACTGTAGCATCAGCTTGTTCGAGGTTCCGAAGCAGAATTGAAGCTGTGATCGATGCTAATGGTGGTTATTTTGAGTAAATCTTGTTGATAGTATTGTAATTAACTCTGCCTGTAATGTTTTTTTGTCAATTCATTAAATTTAATAGATACAAAGAAGATTTTCTTTTTCCTTACGAAACTGTCAAATTTATCCCGAACACCCTGTATATACATATCTATATATATACATAGAGATAAGCTATACTACATTCACCTAGTATGCTGAAGGGACAATGATTTGATCAACAGTTATTCTACTGGATTGACTTCTAGTGAAAATAAAATAACAATAAATAAATGTAATAAAATAAATTAACTACATCAAAGCTATATTCTAAGACAATATCAGAGAAACATTCTTTCATACAGATCAGGCGTGGCCAATTTCATTCTATACGAGGGCCAATATATGATGAGTGGTAGCATCACGGGCTGCACACTTATAGACAGAACTCAAATAAAAATAAATCTGCATTATTTTTGAAGGCAATAGTTATATGTATTGAATTACTATATTTGTTAAATCATTTTACTACTGAGAGAACAATATAAAATTCTTGATTGATTTAAATATAAGTTGTTAAATTAAATTTAATTACATATTTCTGTTTTTTTTTACATGTAACACAACTTAATGAGAACACTGTGGGAGTTCATGTGCGGCAAGAAAGTCGAATTTCAATGATGATGATGATATTCGTAACAAATCCTGAAGGTGTCACCAGTCAGTCGGCTTCTTTGTGATGATTTAACCGCCCTCATAGTGGAGAAAGTGCATTCACATATGTATGTGCTTCCAAACATAGATGCAATTCTCAAGCTGAAATCACTCAATGCAGGATATTTTCCCCTTGGTACCAGTTTCCAAATGTCAATGCCTATCTCCACCCTTGACTGGAAAAAGGGGGTCACTTTGAAGGTCACACAACTCCAAATGAATAGTGTCATGCTGCTCTGAAATGACGCATTTCATTGGGTTGTTAAATAATGTCAGTTGTGTTGAAGTCAGAAAATCACTTACTGAATTGCTCCAAAAGTTGGTTTAACATTGGCACAAAAAACTTTAAGTAAATGTCATGGCTCTCCTTCATCAACTCCATGCAGGAAGGGAAATGTACCAAGTTTCCTCTGACTAGGGTAAATTCAAAAACATTCAGTCGACTTATGAACCCATCTAGGTGTCCAACTAAATCCGAGATTGTTTGGTTACATCCCTGTAACTTCACGTTGAGTTCATTCATGTGGTGTGTGAGATGTCTGTTAGAAAGGTGAGTAAGCTGTTAAAATGAGGATCACATAGTTTTGCGATTAGTTCTTTGTCTTCTCGTGTTCCTCTAAAATCTGTTTTATTTCCTTTCTCAAAGCAAAAAACCCGTTTCAAACAGTTCCCTCTGCTTAGCCAACGTACTCCTGTGTACAACACTAAATCGTCATATTCTGCCTAAATTTCTGTTAGAAAAGAAACTTGCAGGGTGTCGAGGCCCGATTTCCGCCCTTAATTAGATTCACACACTTCACTACAGTTTTCATAACATCCTCTATCTCCAGAATTTTACCACACAGAGTCTCCTGATGTATAATGCAGTGCAGAACAATAGTAAGCCAACTAAGCCTGTTCGAGTACCATGCATTGATTTGGTGCCATCTGTCACAATAGCTGTGAGATTGTTGATGTCACCAGTACCATTTACAACCTTCATAACTGCATCATAAATGTCTTGACATTTGGCTGTGTTATACAATGACTCTAATGCTAGTAGCTCTTCATTATTAACAAAGTCTTTGGAAACAGTTCAAATGAAAATTAGAAGTTGAGCTGTATCTGTTATGTCAGTTGATTCAACCAGAGCCAACGAGAAATAAGCTGAATCTGTAATTAACACTTTTTAATTTATTTAATATGTGAGAACCTATTTCCTAGACTCTTTTTGTTACAGTTTGTTTTGAAAGTGGGATGCTTTCAAACTCACTGGCAATTTTATCTTCCCCAAATGCGCGGGCCATTTTCACAGAACAATGTTTTACAAATTCGCCATCAGATAATGATTTTTTTTTTTTTTTTTTTTTTTTTTGCTTTTGCTATCTCTGCACTTACAACAAACAATGCCAAATGTGAGCTTTTTTGTATTGATGTTGGTTTAGTAAAAATATATTTCTGAGCACTAACTGTACTCTTCAAATTATGTACAATTTTAGTACGTACTTGTCCAATGTATTCTCGGTATTTAGCGGCATGGTGCTGTATGTAGTGGCATTTGAGGTTATATTCCTTGTGCACAGACAATATTTGCAAATGCACAATACACTGTGGTTTGTTGTCGTTATTGTTTATAAACAGAAATTCATTTTCCCATTTTTCCTGAAATGACCTGTTTTCTTCACAGATCTTACATTTCTTACTCATAGTACATAAAGACCGAAGTAACTGACCAGGGGACACAAACTGCAACAATAACACTGTTAACTGTGAAACCGAGTCTCTGAAACTGATCACTGTAACCAGAGCAGAGCAAGTGACTTTCAATGATGCATTACTCTGGAGCGCATAGAAATCTACTATTACAACTCTACAGAGAAGCAGTAGATTTTATAAATTGAGTAATCTTTTTAAAGCAATTTTGATTCCGTGTTGAGAATATAAATTGAGTAATCTTTTTAAAGCAATTTTGATTCCGTGTTGAGAATATAAATTGTTTCTATCATCAGAAAATCTGTGGTCGAAACTAATAGCTAAATTGATAATACATATAATTTAATATAGTTTTTATCCTGCCGCAGGCCGCACAAAATCACGTTATGGGCCTGCTGTTGGCCACCTATGATATAGAGAGTTTTTGTTACAGTAAAAATTATGTCCTAATTTAACATGACAATTGTTATATTAGATTTAGGATCCTGGATTACCTATGGTTCTATATAAAATTAACTCTTAGAGAGAAAGGTTAAGTGGGTAGAATATGTGCCTTCCACATGCTTGGTATTTTTAGACCATTATTGTTAAGATTAGGTTGATTGATAAGAATCTTACAAGCCTCCTTAAATTTACATTCATACCATGTTTTAGTATGATGATGTATGATCAAAAAGACCTGCTTGACCATAGTTATTATATTTAATGTGTCGTTTATGTTCCTTTTTTCTGATAGGAATTGTGCATCCTGTTTCCACCTACATAGGGCAAATTACAGGTGCAATGAATACGTATACTCCAGGGTGGTCCAGTGGATCCTTGGATGAGTAGAGTAAGTTGTTTAATTTTGCAGGAGGTTTAAAGGTGTATTTAAGGTTGTATTTTTGTAGTATTCTGTTTATTTTGTCTGATATCCCTTTGATGTATGGAATGGTTACAGTTTTATTCTAGTTTGTTTACTCTTGTTTTTAAGTGAGGTCTTGTACAGAATTTTGTTGATAGTATTTTAGCTGTAACCATTTTTTAATTTTTTTTAGGAAGGTATTGTTGATAACTTTTAATTCATCTTTAAGTGCTTGTTCATTGAAGTAAATCTTCAAAGCCCTGTTTTTAAGTGTATTAATGACCTCCAGTTTTTGTGTTAAGTGGTGGTAGGAGTTTTTTTTTTTTGTGTGTGTGTGTGTGTATATATATATATATATATATATATATTCATTTTAATATAAAGTGACTAAAAATCCGAGAATTATAACAAATTGAGATTTATTTGAAAACGCAACATGTTTCATTGGGATTGACTTCATCAGGTGTTAAGAACATAGAAAGCTATACAATTATAAAGCTATAGTCCGTGTTAAAGTTCTATTGTTGTATATTTGTGTGTGTGTGAAACCACGCGATCTCCAGTATCTGATAGTAGAGCTGAAAGAGTCAGGCAAATTATAGCTGAGATTATTGTTCATATGAAGAGGGTCCAAGGTGATTTCTTTTGACTCGACAATGTGGCGTTCTACCTCATCGTGGCAAATGTGTAGGTTTGAAGTTGTTGTCCAATTTACTTCATGTTGGCGGCTTTCGTTGTTTTGTTTGTGTTTAATGAAAACAGGACATGGCTGATAGGGCAGTAGCTCTGGTTCTCTTGTAAGCAATGTCTCTCTGGTGTTCTTCAAGATGTAGGAGGATAGAGTTCTCCGTTTGGCCATAGTAAGGTTTTTCTGCACTCACATATGACTTTGTATACACCTGGGAATTGTAGAAGATTGTGAGATTGTTTGTAGTTGCTGAAACTTGATCTTATTTTTGGAAGAGTTGAGAAGCACGTTTGTATGTTAAATTTCTTTAAGATTCTACTCAGTTTTTTTGGATAGTGTGCTGATATATGGCAAGGAGATATAACCTTTGGAGTCATCCTGTGTCTCTACGTTGACGGTGGGATAATTGTTTGTTGATACTTTTTAAAGAACTAGCCATTGCTTTTATCCCACCGTCAACGTAGAGACACAGGACGACTCCAAAGGTTATATCTCCTTGCCATATATCAGCACACTATCCAAAAAATTGAGTAGAATCTTAAAGAAATTTAAAACAAACGTGCTTCTCGACTCTTCCAAAAATAAGATCAAGTTTCAGCAACTACAAACAATCTCACAACCTTCTACAATTCCCAGGTGTATACAAAGTCACATGTGAGTGCAGAAAACTTACTATGGCCAAACAGAGAAATTTATCCTCCTACGTCTCGAAGAACACCAGAGAGACATTGCTTACAAGAGAACCAGAGCTACTGCCCTATCAGGCCATGTCCTGTTTTCAATAAACACGAACAACGAAAGCCGCCAACATGAAGTAAATTGGACAACAACTTCAACCCTACATATTTGCCACGATAAGGTAGAACGCCACATTGTCGAATCAAAAGAAATCACCTTGGACCCTCTTCATATGAACAATAATCTCAGCTATAATTTGCCTGACTCTTTCAGCTCTACTATCAGATACTGGAAATCGCGTGGTTCCACACACGCACAAGCGTACAACAATAGAACTTTAACACGGACTATAGCTCAAGTTCATAATAACTGTAATTTACATTCGAATATTATAGCTTTATAATTGTATAGCTTTAGAGTGTCTCAATGTTTTTTTCAGTGTCTTTTAATAACTTTCTATGTTCTTAACGCCAGTTGAAGTCAATCCCGATGAAAGATGTTGCTTTTTCAAATAAATCTCAATTTGTTATAATTCTCGGATTTTTAGTCAGTTTATATTAAAATGAACATATCCAACTTCAGAGTTAATAGTAATATATGTGTGTGTGTGTGGCGCGTGCGTGTGTGAAAAGTTTTTTACCTTGGGGATAATATATATTAAGGATACCAAGTAATTTTATAAACTTGGTTTTTTTACTCCTTCTCCCAAGTAAGCAAAACAGTTAAGTTTGCACCTGAAGTCTAAAGGTAGTGCAACACCGGGGCAACTCGTAGTAAAGCTCTGATCACTATTCTTAGTATTTCCCATAATATAAAACACATCTCACTAAGAGATGTATACTGTTATACATTATGGGTGTGTGTGTGGGGAAGGGGGGTCACTACCCAGACTGGTTTCAACCTTTTTTGAGGTCTCCTCCTTTACTACGAGTTGCCCTGGTGTTGCACTACCTTTAGACTTGAACTACATTCAGGTGCAAACTTAACTGTTTTATTTACTTAGGAGAAGGAGTAAAAAAACCAAGTTTATAAAAATTACTTGGTATCCTTAATATATATATATATATATATATATATATATATTGGCCTGTGCCGGTCAACAGTGGAGGAAAGATTGCCAGAAGGAAGACGTGTGACAAGTGTATCTAGAAAGGAAAGTGTGTTCTGCTTTTCAATCTCAATTGTATGCGCTTGTGTTATTTGTTTAGGTGGCTGAGGAGAGTGTCTAGTGGCCATGGGGCCAGATAGCAAAAACACTGTCAACATATCTAAGCCAGATTTTGGGTTTTAAAGGAGAGGAATCTAGTGCACGTTGCTCAAAATGTTCCATGTAAAAGTTAATAATGGGGGGGGGGGAATAATTAATGGTGAGCCCGTGGCTGTGCCTTCTTTTTCTAGGTAGAAAGTGTTTTGCCACACAAAAGTGTCTGGTGACCATGGGGTCAGATAGCGAAAACATCGTCAACGTATCTAAGCCAGACTTTGGGTTTTAAAGAAAAGGAGTCTAGAGCACATTGCTCAAAATGTTCCATATAAAAGTTAGCAATCAATGACACAATCCTTCTATTACAGGACAAATTTCCTCCCGATATCACAGCACTCTTTGCACATGCACTATGTTCTGGCTATTTTGTGTGGCAAAACACATAATCCCCCTATGTGAAATGTAATTTAGCTTCTCTCTCTCTCTCTCTCTCTATATATATATATATATATATATATGTGTGTGTGTGTGTGTGTGTGTGTGTGTACTCCAGATGATGACCATAATATGAAGGTCAAGTCGAAATGTCAGGAAATTAAAATAGTTATTTATAACACGGTTGTAGAGTCCATAATTTGTGTAAAATGAATGCTGATCACTGTAACACTAAAGGAAAGGGGCCTTAGGAATGCAATACAATAACATATTGCCCTGAGATTTATTCCAGATTAAATCTCAGGCACTACTGATTTCTCTTCCTTTCAACTCATCAAATCACTGCACATCACTAAATCTGTTTCCTTGATTTGTCGTAGTAATTCCATACATATCTCTTGTTCCACAAACCTTGTACCTGGCTAGCCACTCCCCACATCAAAACCACATGATCGTTTTCCCCTACAGGTTGCATCATGGTGATATCTTCTATTATCATTGTATGGGATAATATTAAATCTAACTCTCGAGTCCCACGTGTTGCCTCAACTACATGCTGCATAAGATAATTTTCCTTGAGTGTCTTAAGAAACTTGATCTCCTTACTCACACACATGAAACTTCCTGCTTCCAATCAATATTTTCATAATACTGACATAACTGTTCTGAAATCCGTAATACCCTGCCTCCTCTTTTTTCTTTTCTGTCTTTTCAAAAAATGCTATAGCCGTCACATTCTATTCTCATAAGCACGTCATCCTCTGACAACGATGTCTCACTGACAGCCAAAGACCACAAACCCTGCACCCTTATTCGAAATTCCTACAATTCCTTATCCCATCATTCCAGTAATTTGACTCTTTTGACTCCACTGAAGCCATTCCAGCATCCTAGCTTGTGTTCCTTTGTTCTTTATCTCACAATTTTGGTATTTTATACCTAATGTCTAGTTTCTGTTTCCCTGACTAGCTATCCACTCACTTCCTCTAATCAACAATCCACCCATCCATCCGTCATCATCTTTCTCAAAAGACAGGAATCATAAAATGTTTAATTTGACAAGCTAGAACTAATTCTTCAACTTCCCATCATTTACAGAAAAAACTTTCTACTACTAAACAATACATGAAATTAAATGGCTTCTGCGAAAGGACTTGCAACATCTGTTCGATTCCTACAAACCAAACCAAACAAATATTCAATACGTCAAGCTCCAATCCCAAATATTTCAGAACCAATTTCAAGAATTTTGAAGAAATATGATTTAACAGCTACTTATATTTTTATTAATAAACTATCTACTATCTCCCCTCCCGCCCCGTCTAAAGATATATGCTCAACTATGTCTCTTCTTGGTGTATACCAAGTTCCATGTGATTGCCATTTTTCTTACTTTGGAAAAAACAATACAAGAACATCAATCTTATATTCTTGACAACAGATCAAATGAGTCTTGATTGGCACAAAACAGAATAGAGGGTCTGAAACACTCCTACAGATGTCAATATAAATCCGAACGCCTATATAAAGAGAGTGCCAAGAACTTACTCCACCACCCTAACTTAAATAAGAATGACTGCCTTTCCTTGTCAAAAAATATGGGTGTGTTTGATTCAGATAACACATTAATTTTTTTTTTTTTTTTTAAATTAAGACCATCTAGATACTATACCTGTCTAATGATAACTTTAGCATGATATAAATGAAGTCTTTTTGTATGACATTGTAAAATTTAAAGATGTAATTTACTATGCACTCTTATGTTTACCTTTCTTCAGTGAAATTATATCATGATTAGAGATTTCGCATCACGCAGCTCGTTCTAATCAATTGCTTGTATTCTACCTTGTAATAAACTGTTTTCTGTTAAGCCACTGATGATAGTTTGTTATTTTCAAACTGAAATATCTGGCAGTATATTAAATATACTTTTCTTGTGTTTACATGTAGATAATTTACAAAAACAGAATCCACCCAGCTTCTCACTCACTCAAATGCAAACTCTCTGTAGCAAACAGCTCTTCTATCTTTGAATTTATCACATGCACACATCACAACAATCTCCAATCCTCACCTTCTTGTGGTGCACCCTGTTAGGTACCTGGATACTGAACAAATGAGGATGGGCTGGCAATTTGGGATTTTAGCAGACCAAACTGTATTCTTATTGGCTTAAACCAAAATACAAAATGATAGTACAACATGACAAAATTTTATGCAGGCTGGGTTTCACCCAGTTAAACAAGGCCCACGTTGTTTTCGTCAGGGAATCATGGCAAACAGCAGAAAGTCAGCTACTGGAACAAATCCTAAAACCCACCCCAATTCAAAATCACCAGAGTTCAAGATCGATACTATCAACATAAGAAGCCTCAATGGCAAAGAAATGGAGCTAGCTGAGGAATTGGATAAGTGACAGATCGACATAATAGGGGTGAATGAAACAAAAAAGACAAAAACTGGCGAGATCTTTCTGAGCAATAAATGCAAAATTTTATATTCAGGCAATGACAATCAGCAAAAGAAGGAGTAGCCATAATATTTAACACTAAATACAAGGCTAATCTTCTTGAACGGCAGGAAGTGTCAAGTAGAGTGAGGTGGGCAAATATCAGAATAGAGAATTGGACAAAGAGACTTATTTGTGCCTATGGTCCCACAGAAGGTTCTACAAAGGTAGAAATGGAGGAATTTTTTTGAGGTTTTAGAGAAAGCAACTAACACAATGAAAAATGAAGAGTTGGTCCTTGTTGGGGATCTAAATAGCGAAGTAGGAAATGATTGTCAGACATACAAAAATACGAGGGCTGTTCAATAAGTAATAAGACTAATTTTACTGTCGCGAAACCACTCATCACAATATTAATTTCTGTGGAATAAAGAAATGTTGTCTGTATTAACAAAAAGGTTGATAGATGTAATATACGGGCTGATGTGCCAGAGTGTCACGTGACTAAATGCAAGCTTGTTTCGGTGCACCTACGAGCCGTGACCAGTTGTCGAAACGGAAGCGTCCATGGAACAGCGTTATGCGATTAAATTTTGTGTGCATTTGCAAAAATCAGCATCGGACACTTTTAACATGATACGCAAAGCTTTCCACGATGAAGCAATGTCGAGGGCAAGTGTTTTTTGCTGGCATAAAACTTTTAAGGAAGGAAGGCAAAATATGGAAGATCTTAAACGTGAGGGAAGACCTTCAACGTCCATCACAGAGACAATGATTAACACAGCAGCGATTATCATAAAAGAGGATCGCAGAATTACAGTACGCCAGCTGCATGTTGTCCTGAATATTTCTGTGGGAAGTGTTCACTCAATCATGGCTGAACATTTGGGACTGAAACTTGTTTGCACCTGATGGATTCCCAAACTCTTGACACAGGAGCAAATGCAGCATTGAGTGGATGTGTGCACAGAATGGAAAGAAAGACTGGAACAAGAAGGCAACAACTTCTTAAAACACATCATTACAGCAGATGAAGCTTGGTTGTATCACTATGACCCTACAATGAAACAACAAAGCAGTGAATGGAAGCATCCGTTTTCGCCTACCCCCAAGAAAGGAAAAACCGTAAAATCGGCTGGTAAAGTTATGACCATAATGTTTTTTTGACTACGAAGGCATTGTTTATCAACACGCTGTAGAATCCGGGAATACTATAAATGGCTCATGCTATGCAGATGTTTTACGGACAATGGTACAGTACGTCAAAAGATAGCATCCATTGCTGAAGAATGGCTTCTTATTGCACCACGATAATGCAAAGCCACATATTGCTGATTGTGTGGTGGACGTTTTGCAGAATAACAACATAGATATCATACCACACCCTCCATACAGTCCTGATCTCGCACCATGCGATTTCTGGCTGTTTCCTCAGCTCAAGAAACCACTAAGAGGCCGCCATTTCAAAAGCAACAAAGCATGTGTAAAAGCTGCAGAGGTGGTTTTTGAAAGAACTCTCAAAACACGGAATTTCACATGTGTTTAAGAAGTGGATGCAACGTTGGGACAAATGCATCGCGTCTCACAATAGTTACTTCAAAAAAGACCATGTAAATGATGACGATTAAAAGTAATCTGTTTTCTGCATAAATATAGTCTTATTACTTATTGAACAGCCTCTGTATACTGGAAAATGTTTGGAGAAAAGAGCAAAGCTAATAATAGTGACAAATACCTGTTGGATTTCTGCTCAGAACATGGACTGGTTATTACAAACACAATGTTCCAACATAAAAATGTGCACAAATTTACGTGGAGAGAAGAGGCAAAGAATAAGAAAGCGTCATTGACTATGTTATTGTTGATAGTGATGTTTTCTCCCTGGTGCAGGACACCAGAGTGTACAGAGGATTTGAAATTGGAAGTGATTACCATTTAGTCTTGAGCAGAAATAAAATTGAATTTTATATCGAAAAGAACATGTAAGAAATAATAAATTTAGTTTAATCGTTTATCCAAGTGTAAGCAAGCAAAGTTTGTGCCTGAAGTATCTTCAGTTCTGAGGCAACTTGTAGTAAAGGTGGACCAAGCTCTCATCACTCCAGTCGGAATTTCCAATAATGCAAAGCACATCTCCTTGTGGACATGTATAATGCTATGCATTAAGGGAAGGACCACTCCCCCTTAATGTTAAATCTGGTTGAGTAAAGGATGTACATTATTACCTCTGTTATTCATTATCTATAATGGATCACATTATGAAAGGAAGTGGTATTAAACCTGACATTAAAATTGGAGATGTTAATATCAGCTCTTTGCTTTATGCAGATGATGTTATACTTCTAAATAAATCTGCTACAAGCCTGCAAGATTCCCTGACTAAAGTGCATAACTGTTGTAATAGATATGGAATGAAGTTCAGCATTAAAAAGACAAAGACAATGAAAATAGGCAGAAACATTGAAGATATCAACTGCACTGTGAATAAAGAACTGATAGAACAAGTAAAACATTTCAGCTACTTGGCACGATTTTTAGTGAAGGTGGTAAATTAAATGAAATATGAAAATAGACAACAGAATCAACAAAGCTGGTATGGTAGGAAGTCAATTGAATAAATTTATATGGAATAAGAGAGAAATTAGCCAAAACACTAAATTAGCTGTATACAAGACAGTATTCGCCAATTTTAACTTATGGATCTGAGAGCTGGATCAGAAGTAAAACACTTGACCAAAGACTAGAGACCACAGATATGAGAGTCCTGAGAAAGTATAAGGGCATGAACAGATGCATCAATGGCAATATCATATTAAAAAGAAAGATATTAGGAAAGAACATGACATTGTCAGCATCCAGGAATGTATTAGCAGAGATAATCTCAGGTGGTATAGTCACTTAAACAGAATGGAAGAGGAAAGATTAGCAAAACACATGTTCTCTGGCAGGTTGGCAGGAAAAAGATGCAGAGGAAGACCAAATATAGGTGGATTGACAGTAAAAAGTACCTTAGAAGATAGAAATATAAGATCTGATAATGTTATAGTTTTGGCAGGTAACAGACTGATTTGGAGGAAAATTGTGGACAGGAAGTTAGTAATGATGTAATTGCTCATGTAGTTACTATCATATCCTATACACACCTTAAAGGTATATATCAGGAATTTGATGATGATGAGAAATCAACAAACTCAAGTCCCACCCCCCTCTCTTCCTGCACATTCTAGATATGATTGCTTTCTTCCTGAGCTCTCCACTATCAATACCTGTAACATACTCTCTTTTGCTTGATTGTCTGTAGCCACAATCTCAAATCATGTGTTACATCATTCACACCTCCTTGCAAGTCTTCTTCTTTCAAGGATTAAGCATTTGCCTGTTCTGGCTTCACTGGTCTTCCTCCTCCCTTTGGTTTGTATCTATCCACCTCTTTTGGTAGCCGATATTTTTCCATCCTAAGTAAATGTTCTTTCCCATTTCTCTCTCTATATATATATTCATTGATCTTTTCATTTATGTTATAAATATCTAGTTCTTTTCTGGTCTCTTCATTTCTTATATGGTCCAATTTTGTACATCCTTTAAATGTTCTTAAAACTTCATCTTGTAAAAATCTTCACTTGGAAAAAACAAAGAATATCATTTGGTGAGAAGAACATGAAAGGAAAGATACAAGTGGATGGAATTGATATAGAAAATGTAGAACAATTCACATGTTTGGGAAGTAAAATGACATATGATTTGGACTGTAAAAAAGAAATAAAAATGAGGATTGAAAGGGAAGAACAAATCTGAAGGCCATGGATAACATCTGGAAAAGTAAAGTGATCAGTCTGCAAACAAAGCTAAGAGTACTACAAACACACCTTTAGCAGTGTACTGTGTGGATCTAAAACATGGGTGATAAAGAATCAAGAAAAAGAATTTTGGCATTTGAAAGAACTTGTTACAGGAAGATTCTAGGAATAGGATATGTACAGAAAATTACAAATGAAGAGCTCTATCGGAATATACAACCAAAGAAAAATCTAATGCAGATGATTATAAAATGGAAACTGCAATTATTTGAACACATCTGCAGAATGAGTGAGAACCGGAAGATAAAGACATTCATGTTTGGTATTACAGATGGTGTAAAGAGATGAAGTAGACCATATAGAGAATGGATACACGACATAAAGGACTGGTGTGGAATGGTGTACAGAAACTGCGACAATGTGCACTGGACAAAGAAAGGTGGAAGAAGATAAGGAAGGAAGCATCAGATACCAATGGGCAGTGATGATGAAAAATCTCATCTCTGCAGTTTGTATTTTACTTTCATCTTTCTTTCTTTTTAG
Source organism: Typopeltis vanoorti (assembly GCF_054136105.1). Lineage (NCBI taxonomy): Eukaryota > Metazoa > Arthropoda > Arachnida > Uropygi > Thelyphonidae > Typopeltis > Typopeltis vanoorti. The sequence goes on along the minus strand of NC_143549.1, from coordinate 54,661,503 downwards.
CCATCAATGTTTCTGAATCCATATAACAGAGTGGGAGTGACCATTACTTTGTAAAATTTTAGTTGTTTCTTGTCTTTTTTTAAATTTTTTTTATTCATTTTTCTTTTAATTGTTCCACAGACATTCTGAAATTTTTTATTTTTTCATCTATATCTTTAAGATATGTTATTATGGAGCCTAAATAATTAAACTGTCATCTCTTCTATTATTTTATTTTCTGTAACTATTTTTGATTTAACATGATCCCAACCTTCAAATGCCATGAATTTTTTTCTTTTGTAAAATTTTTAAATTCCATTGTTAGCTTATTTTTAGTTTGTGAACTGATTTTTCATGAACTTCATTGTCTTGTATTATAATCTGATTATCTGCATACGGCACTGTATCGATAAAAGTTCTTCTGGTTAACTGCATACCTTGTTTTATTGTTGTTTTCTATATTTCAATAATATGATCAATATATATATTGAAAAGAGATGGAGATAAGCTACATCCTCGCCTGACACCCTGCTTTATTTCAATCTCTTATGTCAATTTCTTAACAAACTGTAACTGTATTTTTGTAACTTGATGTAAACTTTGTATAGCTTGTACCAAATGTAATGGATATCCTTGTTTCCCCCACCCCACCATAGTTTTTCTGTGTATTTTATCAAAGCTTTCTCAGAATCTATAAAGGATATATGTGTCTCTGAATAAATTGTCATCTTTTTTTTTTCTTCAATAATTTGTTTTAGCGTATAAATATTGTTTATAAATGATCTTTCATGCCTGAAACCATGTTCTTCTGAGAGTAGACTGTTTGCAATATTTCTAAGTCTTTTATTCAGGATTTCACTGTAAATTTTGTAACCTGTATTTACTAAACTTATTCCTCTATAATTTCCACAATCATCTCTGTCTCCTTTCATAAATATAGATATAACCTTAGCTTTTAACCAATTTGATGGAATCTCACATTTCCTCCAACAGTTATTAATTTCAATAATCTGTGACGTAAATGTTCTCTGCCATATTTCTTGCAAGTCATTTGTTCCAAAGAGCACAGTGTACTTCTCTGCTCCACAGATTCAGTCACTCTTCCTACTATTGCTCCCCTTAGACATACTTTTGCCACCTGCTCCATTTTCACATATTTCACTATAGAATCCCCCCCTCCTGTACATCACTATACTATTTTCCATCAATCATTCATCACTGATTCATCTGCCACTTTCCTGCTTACATCTCCAACTACCAATCTTTTCTCTAATTGTCCTATCTCACTCTGCACGACTTAATTCATTCCTCAACCTTACCAGTTCTTTTCTAATATGCTCACTTATGTCATATATTTTGTGCTTTCTTCTTTACCATTCCTCATTCGTTTTTCTACCATTCCACCATCTTTTGAATCTTCCTCTATCTTACTACACCTTATTATTTACCACATGTACTATATTCACTACTCCTGATTTCACTGCATTCGTATCACTTTCTTCATTCTTACTTATTTGTAATCTGATGAGCATTCATTCTTCTCAGTGCATTTTCACTACTATCACCTTCAGTTACTGATATGTTATCACCCATCAAGTCTGCATACAAATCACACTTCACATGCAACCTCCTTAAAAATCAATAATTCATTCACATTTCACGAAATGACTAATACCAAAATTTCAGTTTCATTTCTCAGATTCAGTTATAGTTCCCTTAGCAGATAGTATGAGAGCTTTACTCCAATCATCTGGAAATGGACCTGAATTATGCAGTTCAATCACTGCAAAACTATATCCAGTAAAGATTGGTCAATTGGTAGAGACTCTGCTACTAATGGCTCATGCAAAAAGTTAAGCAAGTTTGAGTGCAGTTAATAGTTGGAAGGGATCAATCATTCAATGCTGTTGCCACACTCTCCCTTGATGAGTCTTTGGACTCCCTGGAGGTGTCACATAATAATATTAAATAAAACATCTATTTCAGCTGCCTTTCAACATTTTAGATCATTAATGCCTCTTTCTCTCAAATATTGAAGGAAACTCTTTTTGTCATTGATTAAGAATCTTTCAAAATAATTATTCCAAACTTTTCCTGTCACCTTTATCATTTCTAATTCATTTCACAGTAGTCTTTCCTTAATTTCTAAGCTTTTTCAATAACTCTAGAATATTCTACTACTTTTCTGATCATAATCTTTTGTAATCTTACCAAAGTAATCCCATGACTTATGTTTATCCATTTTTACACACTAATTTCCTTCCTTCCAAACAATTTTCAATATACTTTCTTTTTTTTCTCCTTCAAAAATTGCCTCCAACTTCCATGATGAAGTTCAAATTTTTTCATCCTTACACGCGCACGCACACACACACACACACACAAAAAAAAAAAAAAAAAAAAAAAATTCTCTTCTGTCTGCCAGAAATTGGTTTGGATCTTTTTCAAACTTTACTAGTTGTTTAATAGAGACAAGTACATTAAACATACATTTTTTGGATAACAGCTTCACACATTTGGTTGGCTAAATCCCAAATTGTTGATAGAAAGTTAGTAATGATGCAAGTTCTTTATATAGTACTATCATAATATTCTGTACACTCCTTGAGGATAAAAGTCAGGAATTTGATGATTATGATATATTTTGCTCAATATATAATGAGCTTCTTTTAGGGAGAAGACAGAACAACTTAAATTCTGAATACAAGAACAAATCATATAGCATGTGTATAATATCACACCTTGGTCACAGCTGCATGGTAGGAAACACTATTAGCATTTATAGAGATGAGGATAATGTATAATTAAATTAAAAATAAAAATAGAAAGAATAATATGCAATTACCAACAACCACTTACCAAAACTTAGAAATAGGTATGCAGTCTGCCCAGCTCATTTAACATAAAAGCAATTTATGTACTGCAATTTTTAAAGACTTGAAATAAGATAACATTGCATTTCAGATTTTAAAACAGTTCATAAATACTTTACACAAATATTTAAAGAGAGAAAGAGAGAAAGAAAATTGACCTCAACATGTCAAACAATGATGAATTTGTAAAAATGTGACTACCTAATGTATAAGGGATATGATTATATGGTCAACTACCACAGTCAAGCAAGTCCTCATTGATGAGCATCATGTGCTCACTTGGCATGAGTGTATTAAGTTATGAATAATAAATACTGTAGAACTGTTTAGTGATTCAAACAGGCAGACACTTCTGAACAGATGAACATGATATTTTTTAATGAATTCTGGAATATAATTTTTATTTGATATATCATTAATAAGTGATATCAGAACTAAGAATATGATCATCCTAACAATATAATTTTTAAATAATGGTGCAACACAAATACTCATATATATATATATATATATATATATATATATATATATATATATATATATATATATATATTCCACTCAATATATCATGAACTTCTTTCATGAAGACAGAAAAATTGGTAACATTTAAATCTGAATACAAGAAGGTGTCATACAGTATGCTTATAATATCACATGTCTTGGTCACAGCTGTTCAGTAGGAGGAAATACTATTAGAGTTCAGAGACGTGGGAATAGACGTATAATTAATTTTAAATAATAGCAATCACTTCCCACGATTCAAAAAATAGATGACCAAATTTGAACCTACTGTAGTGTAGCATTTTGATATGCTCCAGTGAACTCTCTGTCTAGTGTCATAGGGGAATGAGAAGCAAGACATCTTCATGTTCTTTAATTCTAATAGTAGCAGAATGTCCAGTCTGTCCAAAGTAGCAAAAATGAGAACAGAGTATTTGATACACACATAATAAAAGTGATAATGTATCTTTCATAGGTGGACAACTTCAGGGCTGGTTTGAAGGCAGCGTACAAATCATATCTGTGAAGGGTACTTGTTATTTTGATGCTGTCAAGTGGCATATGGTGGTAAGACTGTGTTTGGAGAGCTCCGAAAGCTAAGTTGTTGTTTTTTTTTTGTTTAACGCCACAATTGTATTGTGGTGTTAATTTAAGTTAAAAGTTTTGTATTAAATATGGTAAATATACTTTTTGCATAGTAAGTTATATAGCACAGCACATAACACTGATATACAAAGCAGAACAATGGCATCCAAGGCATCATTGTTTAAAGAACTTAACAAAAAGGACTTCATACAGTGCAATGTCTCTGAGATGTAAGCATTACCTAAGGCAAATTGAATTTGGTTTGAAAGTGACACTGATTGGAAAGTGTGCTGAAAATACTACAAAAGCGAGGGTCTGGAGTGCATGTCAGGTCATAAGATTGAAATGGCAGATAGGATTGAAAGAGAAGTTAAAAGTGACACAACTGAGATAAAAAGTGCTGATCAAAAGAATAGTAGTATGACAGACATACAGAATGAAGAGCTGGCTGTAATGAGGGAGTAGTTTGGTTATGCAGAGTGATACACAGGATGAAGCAAGAGCTGCAACAAATGCAGAAATGTCTGATGAGCAGGTGAGCTGATATCAGAAAGAAGTGCGAGATAGGAGAAATGAGCGGCTGATTAAGAGAGAAGAAAAATTCAAGGAACGAGTCTTGTACGGCAATTCTATCATAAGAGGCGTGATTGGCAAGAGATTGACAAAATTGTGCTTGGTGCTTTCCTGGTGCAAAAACTAATTATGTTAGTGAGGCCATTAGAGCACACAAAAGGATAAAGAGAAAGAAATGATCATTTTGGATGGAACAAATGATTTGAAAGGAGAAAAGTATGAAACAACAAGAAGGAATTACTGGAAATAGCAAAAGAAAAGAGCGAGAGAGTTAAGATATCCTGTTGTTGTTGTTGTATGACAGAGTAGAGCTGAGGAGGAGGGTCATAATTACAAATGACTTGGTTATGCAGGAGGAACAATGTCGAGTTTGTGGATGTGTGGAGTAAGTGTGATGGACAAAAGAATTATACAAGGATGGTTACATCTGAATGGATTTGGTGTTCAGAGTCTGGAAAAAGTGTTGAATGAAGTGAAAGTGGATCAAAATCAGGGAAACCAAAGCTTTTAGGGGGTGAAACTATTGTAAGAATGTTGAGTGTAAGAATGTGTATAAAATGCCTAAAGTAGTAAGTACCATTGGTAACAAACCAGAATGGGATAGCAGGATTAGGATAGCAGTGGGCCAAAAGGGGATTTTGCACTTCATGTACACTAATGCAGGAGCATTCAGAACAAGCAGGAGGAATTTTCAGCATTGGTTAGTTCATCCTGGCCAAAAGTTATTGGTAATAGTGAGACATGGCTGACAGGAGATGATATAGTTAGTGGAATAGAATGTGAAGGGTACAGTGTGTTCAGGGAGAATAGAGAGAAAAAATGGGGGGGGGGGGGTATTGATGCTAGCCTATGAACTGCAACCAAAGAGAGTAGAAGTTCAACTGGTAATTTTATCCTGAAACTGAAGTTGTTGTGATTCAAATTAATACCAAATTTCAAAGATGTTAACCACAAAATGTAGCCAAATGCTAGGTCAAGGAGAAATAATGTTAGAAATCTGATCTTCTAAATGTTCTATCAAAAATCAGTCAAAGCATGTGTTATAGGACTATCCATTGAAATACCTTCGATCTGCTGCAATAATTCATTATAGCATGTAAAACAGATGACATTGATAGTAAACTTGAATAAACTGATGTCAACTGGGAAATCTACTTGTAAAAGTTGTAGTTTCTTGAAGTGGTAAATTTGTAAAAAATGAAACTATGAAAGGAAACCTTATGGACTATTGAAAAAGATCTTTAATTTTTTTCTTTTCATCTTCATCTTTTTTTCATCTTTGCTACTTTGGACAGACTAGCTGTTCTATTACTACTATCGGAATAGAAAAACAAAGATTATATAAGATTTTTGGATTCTGAAGGTTCAAGCATTGTTTCTCATGTCATCGACACTACACATAGAGTTCACTGGAACTGTACCAAAAATGCTATACTACAGAATTTGATCATCCATTTTTTGATCGGCCATACAACACTATCCAAATCTTCATCAGACAGACTGTATGCCTATTTGAAAGTTTTGGGAAGTCGTCATCATCATCATCATGAACCATGGGTTCACTGCCTCCTTCACTAATTTCTTCCAACTTTCTTTGTCCAGTGCACAGTTTCTGAAAACCCATGTGTTGAGGCTTAAGTACCGTGAAGAATTCATGTTGGAGGTTTAATGGAATATTATCAGCATTGAGAAAGGATTAAAACTAATTTTAATACTTCCAATATTTCGTCTATGTCACAGAGACATCTTCAGGGATTACAAAAAAACTTTTTGTAACAACAGTAGTTAATACAATAGTCATACAATAGTATGACTCAGTTTCACTCAGTATTGTATATGTGTGTGTGGTGTTACAAAAAGTTTTTTGTAATCCCTGAAGATGTTTCTGTGACGGAGACAAAATATTGGAAGTATTAAAATTAATTTTAATCCTTTCTCGGTGCTGATAATAATCCATTAAACCTCCAATATGAATTTCTATAAACTCATTCTACACCAGTCCTTTATGTCATCTATCCATTCTTTGTATGGTCTGCCTCTTCTGTTTACACCATCCGTAATACCAACCAAACATGAATGTCTTTATCTTCCAGACCTCACTCATTCTGCAGATGTGTCCAAATAATCGTCTACATTAGATTCCCCTTTGGTTGTTATCTTCAGACAGAGCTCTTCATTTGCGATTTTCTGTACCCATTCTATTCTTAAAATGTTCCTGTAATTGAAAAGTTCTTTCAAATGCCAAAATTATTTTTCTTGATTCTTTACTTATCACCCACATTTCAGATCCATAAAGTACACTGCTAAAGATGCATGTTTCTAGTACTCTTAGTTTTGTTTGCAGGCTGATATCTTTACTTTTCCAGATGTTATCCATGGCCATCAGATTTGTACTTCCCTTTGCAATCCTGATCTTTATTTCTTTTTCATCATTATAATGCTAATTATGGATAGAGACCATATTGATCTGTTCTGGTCTCATTATCCATCTAATATCTTTTTTGAGGTCTACCCAGCCTTCTTTTCCCAATTAGTTTGTATTTTATTATTTGTTTAGAATATCAGGTGTTGGCCATTCAGTTTTTTTCTATTGATTTTGTTAGTTCTTTTAAAATATCTTTGTTCCTTTTTTTGTCTAATAATATGTATTTTGTAGTTCTCATAAAATCTCATTTCATTTCTTTTGCTTCCCAAATATGTGAATTGTTCTACATTGTCTATACCAATTCCATTCACTTCTATCTTTGTTTCATATTTTTCTCACCAAACACCATAGTCTTTGTTTTTTCCAAGTTCATAACAATTCCAAATCTCTTTCCGTGCTCATTTAACAGTTTCGATGTTTTTTTGTAGTTCTCTTTCATCTTCTTCAATAATAACAATGTCATCTGCAAATCTCAGATTGTTAATCCTCATCCCATGTACTGATATTCTTTTTGCATCTTCCTTCGTTTTATCCATTGCTCTTTCTAAATGTTCAATGAAAATGCTTGGTGATATTGGGTCCCCCTGTCTACACCTCTGCTTGTTCTAAACCATTTCCTCAAATCATCACCTATTCTAACTGCTGCAACTGCATTCCATTCTTAAACATCTTTTAATACAGCTATTAGTTTTCTATCAATTCCATAGGATTCTAGCACCCAATGTTACTTTCTGGTCAATACTGTAAAATGCCTTCTGAAAATCAACAAAGCAAGCATATGTTTTTGTTTTTTCTCCTAGCTTTCTCTGCTATTAACCACATTGTAAAAATATGTTGAATTGTACTTCTATCTTTTCTAAATCCTGCTTGCTCGTCTGTAAAGTATGCTTCTAATTGTGTTCTCAATCTTTCTGTCAGTATCATCACCACCACCACCTTACCAAGGTGACTTGTCAAAGCAATTGTTCTACAATTTTACATTCTAGCTTATTTCCTTTCTTATATAATGTCATTAATATCGATTTCACCCATTCCTCTGGCATTTTCCCTTTCTTCCATACCATATTACATGGCTGGTGCATTTCTATAACCATACTTTTGCCACCATATTTAGTAATTTCTGTAGTGATGTTATTATTACCAGGATTCTTGTTGTGTTTCAGCCATCCTATTGCTTTTTCTACCTCTCCTCTTAAAATGCCCATGTCATATACTCATATTACCTGGTGGTGACATCTGCTTCAATGCTTTGATCAGTTTTCCAACTCCATTTAAATCTAGTTTTTCTTCATATAACTCAATACAGAATCTTGACTGTACAATTTCATCTTTATTCATCAATACTTTGTATTTGTTTTCATCTTTAATTGTGATCTGTTTTGGTTGCCACTTTTTATTAATGGTTCTAATCATTTTGTACACCTACCTGGTTCTATGCTCTCCACAGTGCTTTTCTATATTATTGCATTGAGCTTCTAACCATTTCATCTTATCCATTCTCACTCCTTCTTAACCTTATTACACTTTCCTCTATGTTGCTCCTCTATTTGTTCTGATGTATCCCTTCTTATCTTCAACATCTTTTCCATACTAACTTCAGCATTTCTGGTCTAATCCACTTCTTCTTGATCTTCTCTTCTCTTTTTCTGGTACTGTTTCTTCAAGCGCTTCTTCTATCACCCTTCATTACTTCTTCTACTCTTAGATTCGAATTTTTTTTTCTTTTTCCACGCTTTTTAGTTTCTCTTCTAACACTGTTCTGTACCTTCTTCCTATTCCTGTTTCACTTATTCTTGCTGTATCTCTTTGTTTCTGATGATGGGGTTTATATTTTCTTTTTAATTTCAACTTGATGTTTGCAATCACTAAACTATGAACCGAATCTATATCCACTCCATGAAAAGTTCGACACTGCTGTACTGCTATCCATCTTCTTTTAATCATAGTCATATCAATCATGTTCTTGGTTTTACCCATCATTTGATCACCACATTCCATTTTCAACACTCCTTTTGTTGGAATCTTGTGGGAAGTGATTGCTGTTAATTTTTATATTTTATATTTTATCTATAAATTAATTAATCAATTATGCATCTATTCTCACATCTCTAAACTCTAACAGTGTTTATTTAACTCTTTTATCCTGTAGAAGTGTTTCCTTCTACTGGACAGCTGCAACTGAGACAGGTGATATTAATTGTTGTTTTAGAGATACTTGTGTCATGAGAGGTTTCTTCAATTAATATGAAAAAAAAAAAACAGGGGATAAGTAATACTATTTATTTATTATGGATACTTTCTTAAATCAATCCATTGTTCACATTCTACTTCGTAATTAATTATTGTTGCCACTGATGATAGCTAATATTCAGTCTAAAATATGAGGGGGAGAGGGATCTGGAAAATTTTTAAAGTACCTAGAACAAAAATGATATTAAAGAAACTGATGCTTTAATATCACAGAAGCCACTAGAAAGAACATATCTTAAAACTATTTAACCCATGTGTTTCATCAAATTGTAAGAATTTGTTCCTTTTCTTTTAGAATATATAAGAAGACATAAAATTAATGTTTAATCTAGGTGTTCATCAGAACTTTCCAGACCCCCCCCACCCATAAATGGCCTTAAATACACAGTATTATATTGTGTTAAAGAAACATACAATACTATGTTCATGCTGTATGACTCATTCTTGTATTCAGAATTTAAATATTATTACCAGTTTTTCTGTTTCCTCTACATGAGTGAAACTGGTATTTAAAAAAAATAATAAAAATAAATAAATAAAAAAAAAATTTTTTTTAAAATACAGTAGACTCTCGACTATCCGGCCTAATGTAGCGGAAGGGCGGGCCGGATAGGCAGTAGGCCTAAGATGAAAGAGCCAAAACTGACAGTTTTTAGTTTTTGAAAAAAGTCCTTGATAGATGACTGCTTCACCCTTTTAGCCCTCTTCAGTGACACAATGTCCCTCCACTTATGCAAGCAGATGATATCAGCTGGCGTCGCTTCCTCCTGCTCACTAATGTACTGCAGCGCTGCCTCAATCGTCTTGAACCCTTCCGAATGTGGGATGAGATTTTTCCTGTCATCTAAGATGCCTCCTCCTCCTCTTCTTCCCCCTGTGTCACCATTTCCACAATATCGCTGTCAGCTATTTCATCAACTTCGTTGTTTGACATCCATTCTGTAATGTCCTCTGCATTGACATCGTCACAGCTCAGTACGTTTTTGAGCAACGAAACAAGTTTATCGTTTTCATCTTCCAATTTGGTTTCACACACGTGAAGGTTGAAATGTCCACCTTCATAGTCCAAAAGAATTTTCCAAGACTTTACAAGTGATATGTTTCGAATCTCTTTACTAACAATTTACTAACGTAACCAGGAACAGTGGCAAATGTATTCTGCACTTGTGGACATCCGATACACAACTGACAAAGTGGGGAAATCCGCACTTTGCACGTCTCAACTTGTGTTATGCACATGCCACGTAGGAGGATTGTAGTAGAAGGCCACTTGCAACTGCTTGGCAAAGTAAATTACAGTACATATTCCTCATTTTATCATGGAGAATTACTGTATTACTATAATTCTCCGTGATAAAATCCGGGCTCCGGATAGTACGGAGGTCAGATAGTCGAGAGTCTACTGTACTTCAATTATATAAATCAAGTGGATATTAAATCACATAGTACACTAAAAATAATCAAACCCAATCAATTTCGCAAATATGTATAATCTAGTGGATGTCAGAAAATAATTCAACAAACAAGCATTGAAAATATCAACTGCATTGAATGGAGGACTATAGAACAAGTAAAACATTTCAGTTACTTAGGCATGATTTTTAGTGAAGATGGTAAATTAAATATGGAAATAGACAACAGAATCAACAAAGTTGGTATAGTAGGAAGTCAACTGAATAAATTTATATGGAATAAGAATAATTAGTCACAACACTAAATTAGCTGCTGTATACAAGACAGTGTTCAAAACACTTGAACAAAGATTAGAGATCACAGATATGAGAGTCCCGAGAAAGATTAGGGGCATGAAGAGATGGCATCAATAGCAATATCATATTAAAAATGAGGATATTAGGAAAGAACTTGATATTGTCAGCATTCAGGAATGCATTAGCAGAGCTAATCTCAGGTGGTGTGATCACTTAAACAGAATGGGAGAGGAAAGATTAGCAAAACAAGTGTTCTTTGCCAGGAAAAAGACACAGAGGAAGACCAAGATATAAGTGAATTGATACAGTAAAAAGTGGCTTAGACGATAGAAATATAAGATCTGATAATGATAATATTGGAGTCTTGACAAGTGACAGACTTATTTGGAGGAAAATTGTAGATAGGAAGTTAGTAATGATGTAAATTTTTCATGTACTATCATATCCTGTACACCCCTTGTGGGTATATCAGGAGTTTGATGATGATGATTATATGGAAATTAAATGAATTATGTAAAAACTTTTTTTAAAAAGAATAGGATTTGAAATATATTCTTAATTGTATTTGCAAATTTATAAACTAAGATTAAAACACACACATACACTCTCAATGGACAAAACATTAGAGAAAGATGGAAAGTTGACATCATGTTTGAGTAAGATGCACAGAGTGAAACTCAAACAGAATGCAGACAGTAAATAGGCAGATATCAAAGCTTCCCAACAGAGTATTGCAATCAACGAAGATAGGTAAACGTGGTGATCTTAGTAACTGTGATCATGGACGTATCATCAGCACAAGAGAGGCGGGTCTTTCTATTACTATTATTACGGGGAGTCATTCAACTCCATGGAGTCATTAGACTCATCGAGGGAGGCCCCAAATCATATTCATCACAACTATTTGACATTCATACAGTATCTATCATACCTCGCCTTAAACTCATTCACTGTCACAGCATCCACCACAGACTCAGGGAGCGCATTCCACTCATTCACTACTCTAAAAGTAAAGAACCCAGCTCTAACGCCTTTACTAACCACACATGCCCAGTTTCCATGGATGTCCCCTAGTCCTCCCACAACCAGCCCTGTTCTCAAAAATATCTTCTGAATTAATTTTATAGAAACCCTTCAGTAATTTGAATGTCTCAATCATATCTCCCCTCCTCCACCTATCAACCAATTTTTGCAACCCACAAATCCTCAACCTGATCTCATACGGTTCATTCCACAGACCTGCTATCATCTTGGTCACTCGCCTCTGGATCCTCTCCACCTCCTCCCCATCAAGAAGAAACCTAGGTGACCAAATCTGAGCACAGTAGTCTAGATGGGGTCTTATCAAGGCTCGATAGAGAGGAACAATAACCTGCTTGTCTCTGCTTGTCAATGTATTCTTCAGCAACCAAGTGATTTGATGAGCTGATTTGGCCACTTTTGCAATGTGTCCCCTAAATTTCAATTCCTTATCCACCAACACTCCTAAATCTCGTGCCTCATCAATTTCCTGGAGCACGGTTCCACCAATGCAGTAAACTGCCGCCAATCTTTTCACCCCAAAATGCATAACCTTACATTTTGCCACATTAAACTAACATCCATTCTCCTTAGCCCAGACCTCCAATCTATCCAAATCATCCTGCAAAATTTTGATGTCATCTGCATTCACTATTGCCCTACCCAACTTCGCATCATCCGCAAACAAATGAACTGTTCCTCTCAGATCCTTTCCTATATCATTTATGAACAAATTAAACAGCAGTGGTCCAAGAACAGATCCTTGTGGCACACCACTAGTCACAGGCCGTCTTGTGGACTCTACTCCTGAGTAAACCACTCTCTGATATCTCTCCGTCAACCACCCTCCTATCCATCTCACCAACCCTATGTCCATTCCCATATGCTGCAATTTACTGATTAGAATTCCATGTGGTATCCTGTCAAAGGCCTTGGCAAGGTCCAGTAGAATCACTGTAAACCCATTACCCTTATCCAGTTCAGCCGTCACTGTGTTATAATACGTGAGCAAGTTACTGAGGCATGACCTACCCTTCACAAAACCATGCTGTCCCCGATACAGTATCCCATTTTCTTCTATCCAATCTTGTATTTTCCTCTTGACTATTTTCTCTAAGACCTTGATAATGATTCCTGTTATGCTGATTGGCCGGTAATTTTCAACAGCAGCCTTGGAACCACCTTTGTGCAGTGGAACTATTTTCCCCCTCTTTCCACCCCCTTGGGACTGACCCAGTCCTGAGGCTCAAATTAAACAAAATGGTCAAGGGCACTGACAATTCTTTGGCCGCTTCACTTACGACACGAGCTGGTATACCATCCAATCCCACAGATGTATTGACATTGAGGTTCTGTAATAGACTAGTTACCTCTACTTCATTCATCACAATTCCAGTATAAGCTGTTGGTTCTTCCATTCCTGCAAAGTCACCACCTGGATGATATACTCTTGCAAAGTGCTCGCTCAGTAATTCCACAATATCGACTGATTCGGTTACCTCCCTACCCTCAGCATTTTTCCTTTTACTTGCAACATATTGAAAAAACTGTTTGGGATTCTCTTTAGCCTGCGTGGCCAATTTCCTTTCGTAATCAGCTTTTGCTTTTCTTACCACCCTTGTTACCATCCTGGCCTGAGCTTTATACTGTTCCTGCACCTGATGGTCACCCTTCTCCTTAAATTCCCTCCACAATTGTTTCTTTTTTTGCAGCTCAAGCTTAATAGTGTTATTCATCCATTTAACCCCTACTTGATTTATTATTTGGACTCTTGGTATACAGTCAACCATTGCCTCCTGCAAACAGTTCTTAACCACCACCCATGCACTATCAACATCCAGCCCTTGCAGTTTTACATGCCATGGCATTGAGCCAATCAAACTCCTAAGCTTGTCATACTTTCCAGCCCGATAATTCCAGGTGTACCCTGTCTTAATTGTAAATTCGACTCCTTTAGCCACCTCCCAAGTCATGACCTTATGGTCACTTTCACCAATTGGTGGCAACATGGTCATGTTCGTTACAGCCACATTCTCGGTTGCAATTACTAGGTCCAGCACTCTCTGCCCCCTGGTATTTTCCAATACATGTTGCCGTAGATAGTTGTCCCTTAATAACCGCATAAAATCCAATTCCTTCCTCCCATGTGCCCTCTCCTCTTTCCAGTCAATGTTACCATAATTGAAATCACCCATAATAATCACCCTCCTTCCACTCATTTCTTCTATTTGCTTATGCATACTATCCCCACCATCCACTCCATCACCCGGTCTATAGCAGCACCCAATTGTATATTTTGTTCTGCTGGATTCTATCTCACACCAAAGAACCTCAAATGTGCTTTTTTCCCCATCATGCAGTTCAACTTCTATACTCCTTGGCTGAAGATCATCAGCTATCATCAATAACACTCCTCCCCCCTTTTTATTCACCCTGTCACTCCTGAACACGCTATACCCGTCGCATTCAATCCCACTAGCTTTATCATCTTCTGTCAGCCATGTTTCACTAATACCGACAACCTGTGGCCTGGAAGTGCCAACCATGGCCAAAAACTCTTCCTTCTTGTTCCTAATACTCCTGGCATTAGTGTACGTAGAAGCCCATTTGTCCCATCCCTACTTTGATGCCTTATACTAACTATCCCATTCTGATTTGTTGTCCGTCGTACTCGCTCGGGCATAATATACTCATTCATACACTTAACTGCCCCCCCTAAAGTCTGCATATCTACTCCCCCCCTCTTAATAAATCTAGTTTCCCTGAGTCTGTACATCCACTTCCACATCATTCATCAACACTCTTTCAAGTCTCCGTACACCAACTCCATTCAAATGCAACCCATCCATCTTATATAAGTCCTTTCGCCCATCGAACTCCACACATCCACAAATTCCACACCACTCTCCATGCATAACCCACGCATAAAGTCATTGGCAATTATGGCCCTCCTTCTAAACACTTCACTGTCATACCGCAGTAAGATACTCACCATCCTAACTCTCTCTTCTCTTTTGCTACCTCAAACAACTCCCTCACATCCTCTATCATTTCCATTTTGTCTTCTTTCAAATCATTCGTTCCTGCCACGATTATCATCTCTTTCACCCTCTGTTTTTGAAGTCGAACAGATTCGCTGACGTCCTTTATGTTTGCACCCGGCTGGTACGATTTCGTTAAACTCTCAATTATTACGCCTCTTAATAGCGAATCCCCATACAGCACTCGCTCCTTCATTTTATTGATGTTTGCGAACATTCTATTATTTGCTGTCACAGACTTCCGCCGATTATTTGTCAGTATGTTCAACACACATTTTTCCATACGCTCCAGTTGTCTTTTAGCTCTGTGTATCGCACCATTCAAACGGGCAATTTCGCTACTCGCATTTATCTCACCATTTTCATTAACGATCAAATCATCCATTCTTTCTGTGTTTCTACCCTCATTTACATTTTCGGCAACACTCTCACACCTATCTGGCACTACCACGCAATTCTCTAGCACACCGCCATTTTCTACATTCTGACTATCGTTCACGATATCGCTCTCGACACACGAAACACGCTTGAAGTCCTCATTCTCCTTACACTTTTTACACATATTAACTCCACTATCATTTTCTAATCAGACTCCCACCGCTCTTTGCAAGGCATACATCTCACAGACAGCACATTGCATAAATTCGTTTACATCAAAACTCTTAAACAAACATGGCGACCTGGCCGCCATTTTTTTCTTTATCGGTGCCATGTGTACGCTATCTTTTCTTAAAAATAATAATTAAAATAACAGAAAACACGCAAAAATTGCACAGACACACCAAGAAACAAAAAGCAAACAATACTACTTAAAATTCTAGTAAAATATCTAATGTTAACACAAAATAATACTAATCTTTTCAGGAGCTCTCGACAAGCCGACGATCTAATCAGTGCGACACCAAGCGACCTCTATCTTTCTATCGCCTAAGTGGTAAGAACCGTATCAAAGGTCTACTGTGAGTATACTATCAACAAACTTACCAATGCCCAGCGAGCAAGTGGTGGCTGATCACATGCCATAGATGACTGGGGTCGATAAAGACTGTCCAGGCTCATACAGACCAACCACAGGGCAATGAAAGCACAAATCACATCCAGTTTTAATGTTGGAGGTCCAAGCAGCATCAATGAGTGAATGGTACGGCATACCCTGGGCTACAGGAGCTGACACACTAATCATGTACTACTGTTGACAGCTCATCATCAGGCATTGCGTCTTGCCTGGTGTCAGGACCATCAAAGCTGGACCTCTGCAGAGTAGATCAGTCATGTGGTCTGATGAATCACATGACTCTGAATACTGGCACATTGTGCCACGTCAGCTCTATGATGGTTTGGGGAGCCTTCTCATGCGACACATTAGATCCCTTAGCGTGTCTGGAGAGGTCCTTAAATGCTGTGAGCTACCAAAATGTGATGGCTGATCGCCTACACATTTTCATCGCTTTCACACATCCTGAATCCGGATGTCTGTTTCAGCAGAACAATGTGCTGCTCCACTGGGTTGACCACATAGGAATGGCTTCAGGAACAATCATCTGAGTTTGGGACCATCCACTGATCCCCCCCCCAAAGTATTAAATCCAAAACCGAATCTCTCTGGGATGCCGTAGAGCGAGGCATCAGACCCGTGTACCCAGGATCAATGTCTAAGGCACAGTTGTGGACAATGCTGCTACATCTGGCGGAGCCAATGCCTCGGAGAGTACAAGCTGTTATTCACACTAAAAGAAAACTGACAAACAATTAGATAGGTATCTCTGATGTTTTATCCATGGAGTGTGTATGTGTAAACACAGCTTGGAAAGAAGTCAATGGACCCCCCCCCCCATAGGCAAGGTGTATCATGTCATATAGCGAATCATATGTAGCTGGTATAAATTGGAATTTAATGACTACATGTCATTAAACTGTGTTTAATGACAGATGGACTGCTTTGCCACCTGTCATTAAACTATTGACTTGGAAAGCGGGTGGGAATTTTGAACAGAGCATGGAATGAAGGCCTTCAACTCCAGTGAGGATAATTTCAGTAATTCAGCTGTAAGTTTTAGATTCAGAAAATGGAAACAGTAATCTTACCGTATCAAGGAAGAGCAGAAGATCATCCTACTTGGTGCTGTTATACAGCCGAATGAAGATCATTCTGTGGGAGGTAGTTTACACAAGACTATAGCAATGAATATTACACAGAGTACAAGTGACCTCTATGGTATATTTAGAAGAAGTGGTTAAGAAAGGATCAAAGCTATTAGAGTGGAGAGGGTTAGTAGAGTATGGAATGAATAATTTTTTTTTGGATTAATAAGTAATAATTACTTATTACTTAATAATAAGTAATTACCGTACTCACTAAAGTGAGCCCCTGAGGCTCACTTTAGTGAGTACGGGCATCGCAAACCCGAGGTACCTGATGCTGGACCATGCCTTACTTCATGTAATATACATCTGTTATATTATCTGTAGACTGGTACCTCATCTTCCTCCCTTGCTTCTTTCTTTCCTCTCTTCTTGCTCATTCCCCTGAATGCTATTAGAGTATTCGAGGGGAATCTTTGCTGTGTCATTTCGTCTTGTGCTAACAGAACATTATCAAACACTGTAACATGATCAGGCCATCAAAAAATGTTCATACTGCAACGTCCATCATGCAGGTTACCAAGGGACGCGTTTGGGTTTTAGGCAGAGGGACCTGCTCGAAAAATATGTTACAGTCTCCCTTAGACACCACTCCTCAGCACTCTGCGAGAGGAAACTCCATCAATGCGCCTGCTACCCGTTTGGGGAGGTGTTTAGGGGCAGCACAAAGAAATGGTTCTGCAAAAGGACGGAAATGGCAACGACAACGCACGAGACTATGGCTTTAGGCAACTGGAACATCTTCTCTCTGACACGGAAGGAGTTGGAACTGGTCGAGGAAGTCAAGCACTACCGGCTAGACTCAGTCGGGCTTTCTTCGACCAAGAGGAGAGGCTTTGGAACTGTCGACCTGGATAAGGGGGTGAAAGCTCTACTACTCTGGTGTGAGCCCGACAATGTCTGCTCAGGCAGGCGTGGAGATACTCACAAGCCCTCAGCTGTCAGACTGTGTTGCTGAGTGGATCCCATTGGGATGGGTATGTGTGTTAAGGCTTCAGATGAAAAAACCATGATTTGGCTGTGGTGCAAGCCTATGCACCTAATCTGGAGTAAGAATACTCTGCTTTCCTAGAGGAAGTGGATGCTACATTTCACAGGGTGGCAGACATGGAATCAGTCCTGCTAATGGGTGACTTCAATGCACATGTTGGAACAGATGACCAGACATGGAGGGGTGTGGTTGGGAGGAACGGCGCCCCTGACCTTAATGCGAATGGGTTGAAATTATTGGCCTTCTGCTGTACTAACAGCTTGTCCATAAGTATACCTGGTACAAGGATACACTAGAACAAAGGTCTCTGATTGACTTCTTTATAGTCTCAGCAGACCTATTTTCCTCAGTGTTGGAGGTTCGTGTGAGAAGAGGGGCAGAACTGTCAACTGACCACCATCTTGTTGTGTGCACTCTATGGCTTCAGAAAAAAGATGCTACCATCAATGCTGGTAGGCCTAAGCAGCTATACCGCGTGAAATGGGAGGCATTGGAAAATGAGGCTGTGAGGAAGAATTTTGCAGATGACATTTCCTCCAGGTTCAAAGAGATTCCCAAGCATACTGCAGATGTTGAGGAGGAGTGGAAGCTGTTCAGAACAGCTGTCACTGACTCTACACTCTCATGCTATGGCAGAAAGCGGCTCAGTGTGGCAACGGGCAGTGAGAAAAGGACACCTTGGTGGAACCAAGAAGTCCAAAACACTGCCTGGGCAAAACAGGAATCCTACCTAACATGGCTATGGATAGGGTCAGGTCACCTGAGATGCGTTTGTGGTATGCTGAGGCAGTAAAGACAGCAAAGCAGAAGGCTTGGGAATCCTTTGGAGAAAGATTAGACTTATCCTATGCAAATGCAAACAAAGTATTCTGGCAGACCATTCGCCACCTTCGAGGGAGGAAATCGTGCACAGCAAGGGCAATTAAGACCTCTGATGGTGCACTTTTAACAACCAAGAAAGATATCCTCCACAGATGGAGGGAATACTTTGAGAGCCTTCTTAACCCAGGTGGCCCAGCAGTTGTGGACATCCAAGAGGTGCAGATCGGGGCAATGACTAGTCTCACAGCAGAAGAGGTCCATTTAGCAATAAAATTGCTAAAATTTCAAAGCTGCTGGCAATGATGAAATGCGGCGCGAAATGCTAAAAGCCTTAAATCGAGACCGTGTTCTCTGGCTGACTTAAGTGTGTCAGGCAGCTTGGATATCTGGGCGAGCACCAAAGCAATGGCAGACAGGCATAATAATACTAGTCTTCAAGAAGGGAGACCAGAAGGATTGCAGTAACTATCGTGGCATCTCTCTGCTCAGCCTGCCAGGGAAAGTGTATGCTAGGTGCTTGGAAAGACGGTGCAGGAGCATAGTTGAGTCAAAGTTCCAGGAAGAACAATGTGGCTTTTGTCCTCGTAGAAGCACAACTGACCAAATCTTCACTTTAAGGCAAGTTTTGAGAAATCATGGGAATATGCCAAGAATGTCTACATATGTTTTGTGGACTTGGAGAAGGCATATGACCAGGTTCCTCGGGATAAGCTTTAGCAGGTAGTACAGGAGTATGGAGTGGATGGCGAACTATTAGCTGCCATCAAGTCCATGTATGAATGCCCAGAGTTTTGTGTCAGGGTAAACAGCACAAAGTCTGAACCTTTCACAGTCTCCGTTGGCCTCCGCCAAGGGTGTGTTCTGTCACCCCCTCCTTTTCAGAATATTTATGGACTGGATTGATAGGCACAGCCGAGGCAGTGAGTGTGTCAGAATTGGAAGATGTAGCATTGGACATCTGCTTTTTGCAGATGACCTAGTTCTGCTTAGCTCTTCCACAGATGACCTCCAGCGGACCCTGGATAGGTTTGTAGCTGTTTGTGCAGATGCCGGAATGAAGATCAGCGTGGCAAAAACTGAAACATTTGTGGTCTCTAGACAACCATCCCAGTGCACTCTACATGTAAGTGGAGTCCCAATGAGGCAGGTGGAGAAGTTTAAATACCTTGGGTCCATATTCACAAATGATGGAAAATGGGACATAGAGCTAGATACTCGAATTGGCTTAGCAAGCACAATATTGCGGGAGCTTGGCCGTTCGGTAGTATTGAAGCGGGAGTTAAGCCAGAAGGCAAAGCTGGCTGTCTTCAATACAGTCTACGTCACCATCCTCACCTATGTTAATGAGAGTTGGGTAATGACCGAAAGAATGCGGACACGAATCCAAGCGGCTGAAATGAGGTTCCTTCGAGGGGTTGCGGGGCTGACAAGACTCGACAGAGTCGGAAGCTCTGCAATTCGGGAAACCCTCAATACTCAACCACTGCTTCTCCGTGTTGAGAGATCACAGTTACATTGGCACCTGGTCAGAATGCCACAAGAGAGGCTCCCTCAGCAGGCCATCTTTGCCAAGCCAGAGATTAGGAGGCCACGTGGAAGGCCAAGGACTCGCTGGAAAGATTATATCCAAAACCTTGGGTGGACATGGTTGGGAATCCCATCAGAACACCTGAGCTTGGTGGCAGAGGATCGTGACCATTGGAAGTTCCTCTTGCAGCTGTTGCCCCCACAACCCAATTAGGAAAGGTGGGCCTTGAAGATGTCTGTATGTATGTATTAAGTAATAATTATTTTTTGGATTAGCTAAGCAGATAATTTGCATTAGATCATTGTTTACAGAATATTTCTTGCATGTATTCCACCTTGGTCAGTTGAAGACCAACGAACTTACATGATCAAAAATCATGTAAGTTAGTCACTTACATGATTCCACTGTTTGGTTCATAAGTAACAGTCAAGCTTTAGTGACAGAATGTCTGAGTGATTAAAGCAACCTTCAGAATTTAAGGAGTGGTAAAGACAGCATAAGAATGTGTTAAATCTTGAATGAAAGGCTTATTACATTGTAAAATATTTCATTCAGATTTAACAGGTACAAAAAAATTCCCGGAGAAAATGCTTGTATATAGGTATAAGTGAAATTGTTGACAGAAGTAACGAAATAATCATTTAATTGTAAATTCTCCTATGTATTATATTGTTAAGTGTCCTTGTAAAACAGATAAGGTTTGGAATTTAGTGAAAGTTTTGTTAACATGAGAGGTCCAAGTTGCACATGTGGAGAACGCAAAGAGAAGGGAATTGTACCAAGTGCAAGAATTTTAGGTGCTGGCCGGAAAAGAGTGACGTAAGAGGGAGAACAGCTCAGAAAGGATTATATAGAGCTCGCAACGCCAACTCGGGGCTCTTTTTTGTTCAGGATTCCTGTTCCAGTCGTTCCCAGAGAAATTGTGTGAGAGCGGTCGAAAACAACGATGTCCAGTGGCAGCCATGTGGCCAGATAGCGATCCAGTGCGGGCATAATCATCGGTACAGTGGAAAAGCCAGCACAAACCGATCAACATGTAGAACCACGTGGACCGAACCCGCAGATTCGCCCACATCGGAAAGGGTGATTCGTGATCGTAATCACTAGTTTGTCCTACCTGACCGTAACAGAGGGCAACAAGCCGTGTGATCGGAAAAAAAAAAAAAGGCAAGAGAGATCCTGATACTCAGTAATGTAGAAACCTTCCAATTCCTTTGTATGCAAGAAACAGTTAGTGTGCAATATTGTGCGGATATGCTCAGTGATTGGACTTACAAAACTGAACCAGGACTTTAGTATCTGATCAACTGGTAGATTGTCTTGGCTCTGAGTAAGAATTCATATACAGTGTGGTACTGAATTGCTAAAGTTTGTTATAGCCTAATAGTTCTTGAATCTAGAATAAGATAAATGCTTGTACACGAATGTTAGTTGAATAGGATCAAACCAGAAATTTAACTAGTAGTAGATATTGTCTCATATTGTTTATGACTATGAATAGTAAGGTTATGTCTGGTTAATCGTTTTAAATGTTGTAGGAGAGATTCAGTTTTGTTAAGTGATCTTAATATTTGTACATCGTATTAGAGCAATGAATAAACCTTTCTTTTTCTTATCTAACAAATTGCCTGATCTGTGAACTCAATGCACCACTTATAAAAATAGAACTAGTGCGAGTTAAATTGCAGGGATAGCTACGACTGCAGTAAGAGTAAAAATATATGAATTTTTTTTTTTTTTGTAATTGGGAATTTTAATTGCTTGATTATCGAATAGTGTGTCATTCTGAGCATTAACTCCCTTACAAGGAAGATTTTCCTGTCTAAGAATTTGGATGGCACAGCTTTAACAAACAAATTTTTCCATATTCTGACATGGAGTTAATTCCAGATTTGTATCAAAGAAATTTGGCTCTAGCCGTGGGCAATTTCTTTGTCTACCAAGTTTTACACACGTTAGCAATTTAAGTAGTGGTCAGGGAGCGAAAAGGGTGAAAGCAAGCACGAGAAATTATATCAAGTAACAGAGATATTCTTTAGTGTAATTATTAGAACTTACAATTATTATCCTTAGTGATAATAATCGTTGAGTGGTACTTCGAATTGAATTTGACATTTCGATTAACTGAAATAGACCATGAGCGGGTCTGATGAGGATGATAATATTCCCAGTGCGGAAGTTTGTCAAAGTTTGTGTGAATCGTTTGCGAGCATTACTAGTACAGACACAGCTTGTGCGCAGTTTTATTTGCAAGACCGGGAATGGAATCTGAGAGGTCATTTAATGCTTTTTTTGAAGATCGATCAAACAAAGGAGCTGCGAGACTCACTGGAGATGGTTCAGAATCTGAAGTTATTCTGGTGCTTGATGGAAGTCCAAAAGGATTGGCTGCAGCTGCAACTGCTGTATTAGCAGAAGCAGTTACTAGTAGAGGCTTATCCAGTAAACGTTGCAATAACAGCGTTTCAAAGTCAGATGATATAATACATTATTTTAAGAAACCAAAACCAGATATTGTGCTACCACATTCGGAATTTAAATTTATAACTTGGAATATTGATGGACTAAGTGAGAATAATTTAAAAATACGAGCAAAAGCTGTATGCAAAATAATTAAAAGTGAACAGGCAGATGTGGTATTTCTTCAAGAAGTTGTACCTGAAGTGGCCAAATATGTACAAACAAAACTGCCAGATTATAAAATTATACATGGTAATACAGAAGAATATTTTACTTCAACACTTTTAAGAAATGAGACTGTATTTTATGAAGGTCACAACATTATTCCATATCCTTTGACAAGAATGGGAAGAATTTACTTAAAGTTGAGGCCAAAATTAGAAATGTTCCTGTATGTTTGCTAAATACTCATCTGGAAAGTTCAGCTGAGGCAACCAAAGAAAGAAGAAATCAGTTAAAGAAAGGCTTTCAAACAACACTTGACTCTCCATCAGATTGCACAGTCATATTAGGAGGAGATTTAAATTTACGAGATAAAGAACTCGAATCACTTGGTGGCCTACCAACTGGAATTGAAGACGTGTGGCAAGCATGTGGCAGTCGCAAGGAATGTGCCTATACGTGGGATATGACACGCAATGATAATTTATTGTGGAATAGCAAATTCAAACCACGTTGTCGTTTTGATCGTGTGTATTGCCGCAGTTCATCCCCTTCAAAAGTGAAACCAAAATATTTTGGACTGATTGGATTGGAGAGACTCTTTCCATACCGATGTTTTCCAAGTGATCACTGGGGTATATTGTGCCATTTTAATCTGAACTTGTAGGCTTCTTTTAAATTTTAAAAACTGTTAAAAAAAAAAGAAAAAGAAGAAATTGAATAATTTCAGGTTAGTTCTTTCTCCAGACAAAACATCTGGTCGTTTCATTAATCGGTCTCAGTAAAAATATATTCAAAAATAAACTTGCAAATGGGAATAAATTATTTAAAAAATTGTAAAAATTTACTTTTAATTAATTTAAAAAAAAACAAACAAAAAAAAAACAATTTTAATATAAAAATGGGTTTACAGTGATACTACTGGACCTTGCCAAGGCCTTTGATAGGATACCACATGGAACCCTAATCAGTAAACTGGAGCAGATGGGTATAGATATAGGGTTGGTGAGATGGATAAGAGGGTGGTTGAAGGAGAGATATCAAAGAGTGGTTTATTCAGGAGTGGAGTCTAAAAGACGTCTTGTGACTAGTGGAGTGCCACAGGGCTCTGTTCTTGGACCACTGCTTTTCAATTTGTTAATCAATGATATTGGAAAGGATATGAGAGGAAGTGTTCACTTGTTTGCTGATGATGCAAAGTTGGGTAGAGCAATTGTGAGTGCACAGGATGTCAAAATTTTACAGGATGATTTGGATAGTTTGGAGGACTGGGCTAGGAAAAATGGATGTCAATTTAACGTGGCAAAGTGTAAGGTTATGCACTTTGGGGTGAAAAGAATAGCAGCAGTATATCGCATTGGTGGAACCATACTCCAGGAGATTGATGAGGCCAGGGATTTGGGAGTGTTGGTGGATAGGGAGTTGAAGTTTAGGGGGCACATTGCAAAAGTAACTAAAACAGCTCACCAAATCACTTGGCTTCTGAAAAATACTTTAACATGCAGAGACGAACAAGTTGTTGTTCCTCTGTATCGAGCCTTGATAAGACCCCATCTGGACTTCTGTGCCCAGCTATGGGCACCAGGGTTTCTTCGTGATGGGGAGGAAGTGGAGAGGGTCCAGAGACGAGTGACCAAGATGATAGCAAGTCTGTGAAATGAACCTTATGAGAATAGGTTGAAGATTTGTGGGTTGCAGAAATTGGACGATAGGCAAAGAAGGGGTGATATGATTGAGACATTCAAATTACTGAAGGGTTTTTATAAGATTGATCCAGAAGATATTTTTGAAAATATGACTGGTGGTGGGAGGACTAGGGGCCATGCATGGAAGCTGGGAAAGAGCGTGGTTGACAAGGGTGTTAGAGCTAGGTTCTTTACTTGGAGAGTGGTAAATGAGTGGAATAAGCTTCCAGACTCTGCTGTGGGTGCTTTGACCGTGAATGAGTTCAAGGCAAGGTATGATGGATACTGTGTGAATGTTGAATAGTTGTTCTTGACATGATGTTGGGGCCTCCCTCGATGAGTCTGTCGACTCCTTGGAGTTTCCCGGAACAATAATAATAATAATCGTAAGTTTTAATAATTACAAATTATAAACACAACACACACAAGGTAAGAACTTAATTTAAAATAAGGTAAAGAGAAATTTAACAAATGTAACTTTTAGAGAAGATCAAAAGCAGGGTGTTCTACTGCATGGGAAGCATCTTTAGAAAATGCAAAACATATTTGGGAATTAGTCACTTTCAACACTATCTTCAGAGTAAGATAAGAAAGAAGAGATACCTTTAGAACCTGCATCAAACATCTCAACTCCCTCAAGGACTTTTGTTTGTCCTGAGTTGATCACCTTTTGAGTTGTCACTTCAGTAGAAATATCTGGAAGTATACAGTCTGATTTGTCAGTACGATTGCAAACCGTACTGCTACTGCTGGTATCGGAATTGAAGGGAACTGTGTATTCTTCATCTGCCTAAAAATATTTAAAAAATTATCAATTTATTTTATTTAATATAAAGTCATGAATATATATAACTATGAAAAAAAACTTCTTTTATACTTATTTCTGTCTTTTTATAGCAACTAATTATACAGAAAATATTCATGATTTCAATTAGTTTCAGTACCTTCTTGTAAAATGGGTATACAGTGTTATTCTCTCTATGAAAAATTACATTTTGCAGTTCACACTCCCTATCACAAATGCCTGATTTTCACTTCCTTAGTCATTTTATACCTGCTGAGAACTGAATAGCAGCTTTCTAAGGGTAACATGTTTTTCAAACATATTTTTGGAATGAACATGAAAAATCCTTTAAAACAATGCAACACCTAACATTGTAAAATATAAAATTAAAAAAAAAAAAAAAGAAAAAATTATCTTAAGGCCACTTTTTTCTTACATTGACCCATTTATCACTGTCCAAGATTAGGTCTCCTGAGTTCTGAGGAGATAAAGAAACTGTGGAATAGGTACAAAGAAGAGCTGCAAAGATAATATCGGGATCGTGGTATCTAGATTATGAGAGAATTGAGAATATGTAGCCTGAAGACACTAATGAACAGGAGAAAGGGGAATTTGGAAGGGGATCAATCGTTCGATGCTGTTGGCACACTCTCCCTCAATGAGTCTTTGGACTCCCTGGAGGTGTCACATAATAATACCTATAATAGAGCTTAACTTCTGAAAGAGTGTTATGTTATATCTTTTTGTTAATTTATATCATTTTAGTGGGAAAAGGACAAGGAAGGCATCTGTAAAAGTTAAGCTTGCATGCAATTAAGAAAGAAGTGAGAGCTAGATTTTTTCTCAGAGAAGTGAGTGAGTGGACTGAGCCTAGTGAAATGCCAAGTGCATCTAGTGTGGGTGATGTATGTTCTTCCTTGGTGAGCCCGTGACTTCCTGGAGGTCTGTGATGATGATGATAATAATAATGTGCCAGTTTCAAAATCATCCAAATTTTCAAGATGATATAACATAAGAAATCAAACCAAGTATGGTAGTTCTTAATTTAGATCAGTGTTTCTCAAGTGTGGTACGCAGACCCCAGGGGATCCGTGGCAATTTTTGGCTATTAACGCATGGAAAAAAATTTAAGTTTGAGATCGTAAAACGTTCCTATTGTATCACTGAATAAGGTGCAGAGACATATGGTGCAACATATGGTTTTGTTTGAGTGAACGTGTTAAAACTAAGAAATATATAGTGAATGTGTTTCAGATATAAGGAATTCAGGTGAAGAGAATTAGCATTTCAACTGAACTGTCGGCTTGCCTTTGTCAATTAGTAGCGCGATCTTTTGTTAATACAGCACCAATCATATAAACGTCTTTATAGCTGCTTTATATCTACTGGCCTACCATTGCTGTTTGTTTCGAGTTCTGCTTTCACTAGCCATTTGTTGAAGGACTGTTCGTTAAATACGGTATTTTTTTTAGCTTTCAAATTCTTAAGTATGGATCACTGGTTAAAGACTGGATTTTTAAAATGCACAAAAGAGAGGAACATTGTAGATACAAGTATCTGTCAGCAACAAGAAAATGTTGATATTGTATCTGGATCAAGTGAAATTGATAAGTGTGTGTGCCATCTGACATCTCTAAAGAACGAACTAGCAAGAAGATGAGAAAACTTCATAAGTACGATATAAATTACTTGAAATGTGGATTTTCATGGACGGGAAATGAAGAGGAACCTATTCCATTATGTGTAATTTGCAGTGAAACTTTAAAAAATGAAAGCATGAAACCATGTAATTTAAATCGCCATTTTGAATCGAAACATAATGAATGCAAGGACAAACCTGTCTAATTTTTTCAAAATAAACTAAAAAATTTAAAAGAATCTCAAAAATTGATGTCGATCGTGTCAGGCGGTGAAAACATGAAGGCTTTAGAAGCTTCATATTGTGTGTCGCTATTAATAGCAAAAAGTGATGCAGCTGAAACAATTGGTGAAACTTTGGTCAAGCCTGCAGCAAAAATAATAGCAGAGATTATGATCGGAGATAATGCAAAAAGATCTTTTGATCGGATTTGCCTTTCAAATAGTACCATTCATCGAAGAATCACTGAAATGGCTGAAAATATAAAAAACAAACATTGTTATCCGATATACGTAAGAGTCGTTATTATGCGTTGCAGGTAGATGAATCCACATGCATTACAAATTTTGCAAATCTTCTAGTGTTCGTTTGGTACAAAAAAAAATCAAAAAATTCATGATGACCTTTTATATTGCCAACCCTTGCCAGAACATACAACAGGAGAAGAAATATTCAACAGTATAAATAGCTTTATGCATCAAAACAAGCTTGATTGGAAAAGTTGTGTTGGAATAAGCACGGACGGAGCAAAATCTATGGTCGGATCTAAAAAAGGGCTTGTTTCAAGGATTCAAGCTGTTACACCAAATGCAAAGTCGACACACTACTGCATACACAGGGAGGCTTTGGCTACACACATGATGTCTACAGACCTAAGAAAAGTTCTTGATGAAGTTGTAAAAATCATAAATTATATTAAAGGCCGTCCTTTAAACGCCAGACTTTTCTATCAACTTTGCAAAGAAATGGGAAACAACTATACACAACTTCTTTTAGATACCGATGTTCGTTGGTTTTCTCATGGAAAAGTCCTTACGCGTTTATTTGAACTTCAGAATGAACTACAAGTTTTTCTTGATGAAAAGACTGAATTGATAAAGCATTTACATAATTGGAAATGGCTCAGTCAATTAGCGTACCTGGCAGATATATTTACTGCATTAAATAGTCTTAATTTATCTTTACAAGGCAAGCAAATTTCTATATTTCATGTCCAAGATAAAGTGAATGCTACGTTGGCAAAAATGAAGTTATGGCAAAAGCAGGTTGGTAATGGAGAATTTGATGCGTTTCCATCGCTTCATGAATTGCTTGCAAGTTCAAACAAACAAATTGATGATGATATGAAAATTACTATCATGCAGCATTTAAAAAGCTTACAAATGAATCTAGAAAAGTATTTCCCTGAGACATTAATATTGAGTGGATAAGATACCCTTTCAATAAAAACAAATTTATGCCAAAGGATCTATTGTCAATAGAAGAACAACTTTTAGAGCTAGCTTCTAATGGTTTCCTATAAAATAAATACAGTGAGAATACGTTATCATCATTTCTACAAATACAGCATGAATTTCCTGAATTAACAGATAAAGCTCTAAGATTCATTTTTCTATTTCCACGTTCATATCTGTGCGAAGTTGGATTTTCGACCCTTGTAGATATTAAGACGAAGAAGAGGAATCGCATTATAGATGTCGAACCGCATCTGAGAGTGAAATTAACTATAGAGCCAAATTTTGCTGAACTTTTATCTCACCATAAGCAATTTCACTCCTCTCATTGATGATAAATTATTTATCATCAATGAATATTAAAGTTTTACTTACTTATAAAGTAAGTAAAACTTTATAGTATCTTTATAAAGTTTGTTCTATTAAAAATAAATCATATTTTTGTTTACATGAGCATATAAATTCAAATAAAATAGAAATTTAATTTTTTAATATTTTAAATTAATTTATTCGTTTTAATCAATTAATTATGGGGTACTTGGTAATAATGAAAATTTAAGAAGGGGGTCCGCGGATATCTGAAGTTTTAGATCAATCAACACAGAAATTACATTTTAGTATATCAATCATCTTTATTACTAAATTTCTGATATGTCTCCTAAGGGATGTAAGAATATTATAATAGTACTACACGATTAAGATAACTTGATTACTAACATTTTCTTCTAACTTAATCTGTTATTTGTCAAGATCCCAATACTCCTAAATTTAAAAATTTTCATCTTCTAATGTACTAACTGCAATAATGCAACTATATCCAGATCTTCCTCCAGGACTTTTTCTTGCATCACTTACCAGTTTTGCTAATCCTTTCCCTTCCATTCTATTAACCCTGCAGAGGTCATGGTCGAAAAAATTGCAGCTTAGGTAGCATGTATACGAGAAATACATTCATTACTAGTATGTGCTTAAATGTGATAAAACTTTTTAAAAAAAAAACTGCACATAAATGCATGATGGTTTATTTTTCAGTTATAATCTAGAAATTATTGAACAAAGAAACAAAGGGAAAAAAAAAAACACTAAACCAATACTATACTGACATCAGGGTTCGCGGTATCTCTCCGATATAATTTACTATCAAATATCACAAGCTATTACATAACACGTGTTAAACTAAATGTGTTTAACACACAGCATAAACAGTGTGTAATATCACTCTTAATATATGTATGCACAGCTAGTCATGACCTCCAAGCTATAACTGGATGTGTAAGAATATTTATGAATGATACATTCACGTAAACACAAGAAAGATATTTATTTAACCAAATATTTCGGTCTGGAAATAGCAGACCATCTTCAGCGGTATTACAAGAACAGTTTAAAAAAAAAAAAAAAAATACAAGCTAGAATACTAACAATAGATCGTTAAAAATAGAACACGCTACGTGATGTTACATCACTAAGTATGAAACGGAATATTTTGAAGTAGAGACATGATTGAAAAAAAAAAAAAAATTATTCATAAGATTGAATATATCATTCACTCTTATGTCACAAGTATCCTTAAAACAACTAAGAATATTTATATTAAAACAATTTGTTTGTATCTGCCAGATCAGTCGAGACCTCCACAGGGTTAACGTGACCATACCACCTCAGATTAGCACTGCTCACATTTAGTTATAAGTTCCTTTCAAATATCTTCATTTTTTTGTGTGTTTAGGCACAAATGCAGATCTGTTAGCATCCCTAATTATTTTTCAGAAATTTCACATTTGTGGTATCCAGTCTTTGAAAAACTACTTTATTTCTAACTCAAGTTCTGTATCAAATAGAAAACAGAATAAGCAGAGCTACAGAATAACTCTGCTTATTATTATTATTATTATTGTTCCGGGAAACTCCAAGGAGTCGACAGACTCATCGACTTATTCTATTATCAATTTTCATTTTTAGCTTACACCTCCACAAAAAAAAACAAAAAAAAATGTGCCCAAATGGCTGAAATATTTTACTTCTATATGGGTTCTCCAGTGAGAATGTAATATGATTTCTAGGTTCTCGCCTATTTACATAGTCTTCATTTATTTTTTATGTTGCTCCAACTCACAAAAGGTTATCTGCTGACCTATAGTATAATAAAATTAGTTTAATCCTTTATCCAAGTGTGAGCAAACAAAGTTTGCGCCTGAAGTATCTTCAGGACTAGGGTAAAGTGATACAACACCAGGGCAACTCGTTGCAAAGGTGGAGAAAGATACCAACACTCCTAACTCAGTATCTCCTAAAATGCAAAACACATCTCCTTGCGGATATGTCTAATGTTATGCATTAAAGGAAGGGCCACTACCCAGACTAGTTTCGACCTTTATTGAGGTCTCTTCAGTGGGAGCCAGGCCGTTGGGAGCTAGGAGTGTTGGTATCTTTCTCCACCTTTGCAACGAGTTGCCCTGGTGTTGTATCACTTTACCCTAGTCCTGAAGATACTTCAGGCGCAAACTTTGTTTGCTCACACTTGGATAAAGGATTAAACTAATTTTATTATACTCTAACCAAGTGAAAAAATAAACTTTTGACCTATAGTATATTTTACACCGTGGGTGGGCTAAGGATATTTTTTTTTCTATTTTTTTAAATTTATTTTTTACAGTCGGGAAACCCTACTCTACAGAGCAAACATGGAACTTTTTCAACCCACTTCAGATCTCCAATAAGCAGAGAAGTGGTCTCACACTAGACGATGAAGTTCATCTGCCAACTAAAGATAATCACAGCATCCATGCCCATGATAGGATTCGAACCGGAGGCCCGTTGGTTGGATAGCAGGTACACTAATTACTAGGCCAACGATATTTACTATACAGCCATCATTTAATTTAGCTAAAAGGTCTTCAAGACAAACTAGATTCAGGAGTATAGCACCACCCTAAATACAGCAAAGGTGAGTTGGCCACCTCCAATTTTGATATCACGTTTAATGTCATTCTTTGTGATAGATAATGAATAACAGTGGAGATAGTCTTGCATTAATTTTACATCAACCTACCTTCTTCTTTCAATTATATCTGCTGGGTTAAATTTTTAGCAGACTATTAGTACGGTTTGGAACAACTTTTCTCTAGACACCTTATTATACCTTGTGCAGATCTACAAAACAAAATATAGCTCCATTCCCATAATTTCTGAACTATTTGTCTTAAAGTAAAAATCTGATCTTCACAACAATGTAAAGAGTGCACATGATGTGCCTAATGATACATGTAATTAAACTATCAATATATTTTCAATGTATAGAAAATTTTCAATTTATGAAAATAATAGCCGTGGGAAAATGCCCGAGTTTTTTTTTTTTTTTTTTTTTGTTGTTGTTGCTGCTAAATATCCTTTTGAAGATGCTGTTAGCCACAGACAGCTAAACATGTCAGGAAAATATTCCTTTTTAATGAATAAAGTCTACGAGTAAAATCTAATTAATTATTAAGGTTGAGAATATGCAGAATGCTGGAAAGTTAAGTATTACAGTTCCCCCCACCCTCTTTATCCCATAATATATAATTTCTTGATATTGATTTTAAATAGGTAACTAAACATTTACTTATGATGTCACAAAAGAAATCTACTTTTCTTCCACAAAATAGCAATTCAAAGCATATAAGTGTTATTACAACTGAAAGCTTGAAAAGGATCATGATCAAAAATAAATAAAGGCTCATTTATTACAGAGTTTTTGTTTTTATTTTTTTCTCATACCTACTTCTTTGGTGCATCAATCCAAAAATTGGTAAATATAGCGGCACATCACAACATCCTGTCTTGTGACTTCCTTTTTTTCTCTTAATAACTCTTAGTGCCATTTAGTATCACTATGTTATTTATATATGAAATTCTTGGTCTGCCTCTTTCCTTCTAGTCCCCTACACTATTTCTGTAATCAGTCCCCCATGCCTCAAATGGTGTCCAATTAGGCTTTTTCTTCTCATATTGATGTGTTTCATTAATGACTGCTCTTCATGAACTATATTCAGAACTTCTTCATTACTTTTCTTTTCTGTCCAACTAATTTTCATCATCTTTCTCCAGCACCAAAGTTCATATGCCCCAACTTTTTCATGTCTTGTTTTGTTAGAGTCCAGGCCTCACAACCATATAATGCAATGCTCCATATGTATGTTTTCACTAGCCTTTTTTTTTGAGCTGGATGCTAAGTCCTTTAAAAATGTTTCTTCTGTTATAGAATGCTTTTTTGGCTATGATTATCCATGCTTTAATATTTGATTGGCTTCTTCCATCTTCTGTGATAAACTTCCAAGATATTTAAAAGAGGATACCTGTTGTAGTATATTTAAAAGAGGATACCTGTTGTAGTAGGTTATTATTTATTTCTAGGTTTATTTTCATTGGATTTGCTTTACTTATAATTAATTTTTAGGCTGTACTGTGTGAAGATTTCTTCCATCTTTGTTAGGGTGGCTTTCAGTTTATTTTCGTTATCAGCTAAAACTGCTATATCATCCGCAAACCATAGCCAGGTAATATCAATTCCATTTATCATAATTCCAGTTTCTATTAGTTCTTTCAGTTTATTTATTGCAGCTTCAATGTACAGATTAAATAATATGGGTGAAAGAGAGCACCCCATGTCTTACACCTCTTCATATTTTTGCTATTGCGGTTTTTGTTGTATTGCTGGCTGCTTCTATTAGGGCTTCTTGATGCTTGTAAAGATTAAATATGAGTCTTCTATCTCTCCAATCTATCTTTATTGTTTTTAGGAGGTGAAACATTTGATTCCAGTCAACACTTCTCCAAGGCTTTCTCCAAGTCAAGAAAGACTATCAGAGTATCTTGATTCTTCTCCAATCTTCTTTCAATAACTGTTCTTAGAGCTAGTATTGCTTCTCTCATCCCCTGAATCCAAACTGGTCATTGCCAACATATTCTTCAACCTTCTTTGTTAGTCTTTTTTGTATAATTTTGAGTAGTATTTTCGAAGCATGTGATATTAAGCTTATTGTTCGATGATTTTCACACTTGTTTGCATTATTTACTTTAGGAATGGGTATGATAGAGCATTGTGTAAAATCTTTGGGGATGATCCCTGTTTCATAAATATCCTTTATAATCTTGAAAAGGTATGACTTAGTTATGTTTCCTGAGTATTTTATTAATTCTGAAGGGATGTTATCAGTGCCTGGTGCCTTGTTGGCTGACAATTCATTCAGTGCCCATTCAAATATAGTTGGACCAATTTCTTCCATATCAAGTCTTGTTTCATCTTCTATAGTCTTGGCATCTAGATCTTTTTCACTATATATATCTTCTAAGTACTCCTTCCATCTTTCCAAAATTTCTTCCTTATCTATAAGTATGTTCCCCTGTTTATTTTTGATAATTGTACTTCTTGTCTTGTTTTGCTGGTTTATTCCTTTTATGTTGTTATAAGCTTTATCGATTCTTCCAGCCTTTGTTAGATCTTCTATTTCTTTACATTTCTCTGTATGCCATTGTTCTTTTGCTTCTTTTACAATTTCTATTTTTTTATCATATTTTTTATATGTTTATATTTGTCTTTGCTTTCTTCCTTTAGGGAGGTTTTGTATCTTCTTCTTTCATCTATTAGATCTAGAATGTCCTGGGTGATCCATGGTTTTTTTTATTTGCTTCTTGCTTAATCCTATGCAGTCATTGGCAGCCTTGATGATTGTATCCTTCAAACGAGTCCATTTTTCTTCTATGTTTTTCTTTTCCCTCTCTCCCGTTTTAATGCTTTCATCAGTTTGCTATCAAGTTACTGAAAACAGAGGAAAGACTGATAAATGCTGATTAATATGCAAGCGTTTTTTTTCTTAATTTATTTTTTTGCATAATTTGAAATCCTACGCTGAAGACCAAACAATTCCTTATAAGCCACTTCAGTCCTCCAATAAGCAGGATAGTATCCCACAATGGATAATGAAATTCATATTCCAACCAAAAAGTTAAACTGCTTCAAACAATGGTAGTTACACCATCACCAGCTCTTCAGTCCCATGTAAACCATAGATTTCAGAAACTTCTGTCATCCTTCCTTATTCACTGTTAAATTCCTCAAGTTTTTCACTCCCATAGCCTGAATCTATCTTCCTACCTCAATTTAGATAAATAATAAATTATACGATAACCACAGTAATTGACTTTAATGAAATGAAAGTACAGATATTTCGTACTGAAACTAACAGAACATCATCAGTGTATAGAAACAAGCAATCAAAGGAACCAGATTACAAAATACATATAGCAGTCGGTGGTTTACCAATTAAAAAAACTGTTGCCGCGTGCTAGAAATTAGTATTAATAAATAATATCATTAAAAATATTATTAAACAACTATTTTTGATGGTTACATAAGATAAGAATCTCCCAAACTTTTGGGGGAGAGAGACAATCATTCCGATTTAGATTCGGCCGATGTAAGAGGGCATCTGTATGCCCTTTGAAAGGACTGCTGTATGTAATCTTGGTAATCTGGCTCCTTTGATTGCTTGTTTCTACACACTGATAATGTACTGTTAGTTTCAGTACGAAATATCTGTACTTTCACTAAAATAAAGAGCCTAAAGGCTTCACTTCGGCGATGCAAAATTTATAAAAATCAAGTGGATATTAAACCCTGCATTATTTCAAAGCCAAATAAAGAAACTATAAAAGTTTTGTATGAAAAACCAGAGCTTACAGGAATACACTCTCTAGTATTTACGAGTTGTCCTATCTGTGCTTTCATTTCATTAAAGTTAATTACTATGGTTATCGTGTAATTTATTATTTTTTTATCATGCTACAGGTACCTTTAAAGATTAGAATTACCTCAATTTTGGTTATCCATTTTCCCTAATTCTGGTCTAGTAATGAACACCTTAACTGATTTATTATTATCCTAATGTTACAACATATCCAGCTCAACTTAATCTGCTGATTTTCACCCACTGACATTGTAGCTCTCGGGCAACATAACTTTATAGTTGTTCTATTCCCATGACAATAAGGGTTTCCACCCAACTGCTGGCATAGTCACTTTCTGTCAACATTCATCTTCACGACAGATAGTTGAGAAATCATGGGAATATAACAAAGATCTGTATTTAAGTTTTGTAGATCTCGAAAAGGCATATGACAAGGTCCCAAGAGAGAAGCTATTCAAAACGCTATAGTTATATGGTGTCAATGGGGCATTATATCAAGCATTACTTAGTCTTTATTTGAGTTGTAAGCCAGCAGTTAGAATTGAAGGAAGGTGGTTTAATGTTAAATGTGGTGTTAGACAAAGATTTTCCTCTCTGTTACTCATTATCTATAATGGATCACATTATGGAGGAAAGTGGTATTAAACCTGATATCAAAATTGGAGATGTTAATGTCAGCTCTTTGCTTTATGCAGATGATGTTATACTTCTAAATAAATCTGAAAACAGAATCAACAAAGCTGGTATGGTAGGAAGTCAACTGAATAAATTTATATGGAATAAGAGAGAAATTAGTCAAAACACTAAATTAGCTATACAAGACAGTGTTCAAACCAGTTTTAACTTATGGATCTGAGAGCTGGATCAGAAGTAAAACACTTGACCAAAGACCAGAGACTGCGGAGTCCTGAGAAAGATTAGGGGGCATGAACAGATGGCATCAATAGCAATATCATATTAAAAACGAGGATGTTAGGAAAGAACTTGACGTTGTCAGCATCCAGGAATGCATTAGCAGAGCTAATCTCAGATGGAATGGTCACTTAAACAGAATGGGAGAGGAAACATTAGTAAAACAAGTGTTCTCTGCCAGGTTGGCAGGAAAAAGACAAAGATATAGGGTTGATACAGTAAAAAGTGCCTTAGAAGACAGAAATATAAGATCTGATAATATTGGAGTCTTGGGAGGTAACAGACTGATTTGGAGGAAAATTGTAGGTAGGAAATTAGCAATGATGTAAATTTTTTATGTAGTACTATCATATCCTGTACACCTCTTGAGGGTATATACCAGGAATTTGATGACGATGATTCGTCTTCACAGTGGAACACTTTTTGAATCATGTTTTTGCCAACAAATGGCACCACTCTGTTCACTGTGATGAGAGGGCAGTAAACAAAAGAGAAGTGTTGCCATTCTTTTTTTGTTTTGAAATCTGGGAAGTGTATCAAAGCTAGTATTATGTTTTCTTGATTTATAAACAGCTGAGTATCATTTTCCAAAAAATATTTTCTAATTTTTCATAGTAAAAACTATGTTCGACAACAAGTTACTAAAAGATGTTGATTTGATTCCTCTTTCAAATGACATTGTCAGTCACAGAATTAATGATGTGGCAAGTGACGTAGAATCTAAGTTAATTGAAAGAGTTAAGAGCCCATGCTATGCGTTACAAATACACAAGACTACTGATGTTACAAATGATGGGAAGTTAATGATATATAAGATATGTGCATGATAACATTCACGATGATATTCTGTTTCGTAGAACTTTGTCATCTTGAACAACTAGAGAAGAAATATTTCACTCTCAATAATTACATAATACACAAAGGGATCCAGTGGGGAAAATGTATTATTATTATTATTATAATATGGCACCTCCAGGGAGTCCAAAGATTCATCGAGGGAGATGAGTGCCAACAGCATCAACCGAATGAATCCTTTCCAGCCACTAACCATGCTCAAACTTGCTTAACTTTTTGCAGGAGCCATTAATAACAGAGGCTCTACCAATCGACCAACCTTTGCTGGACTTCTGTTTGGATGGAGCTCGTGCCAGAACAGGTAGGAATAGTGGGGTTGTTTCTCCGGAATTAGCTCCGCATATGAATTGGGTACATTGTTTCATAGATAGGGAAGTGTTAGCCTCCAAAGGAATGCCACCAGAATATAAAACTGCTATACAACACTGTAAAGCTAGTGAATTTTATTAAGGCTCGAACGTTAAATAACAGGTTATTTTCAGTACTCTGCGATGAAATGGGCAGTGAATATACGAGGGCTGTTCAATAAGTAATAAGACTAATTTTACTGTCGCAAAACCACTCATCAAAATATTAATTTCTGGAGAATAAAGAAATATTGCTGTCATACTAACAAAAGAGGTTGATAGATGGCGTATACGGGCTGATGTGCTAGTGTCACGTGACTAAACGCAAGCTTGTTTCGACACGCTTACGACCGTGACCAGTTGTCGAAATGGAAGCGTCCTTGGAACAGCGTTATGCGATTAAATTTTGTCTGCGTTTGCAAAATTCGGCATCAGACACTTTTAACATGATACGCGAAGCTTTCCACGATGAAGCAATGTCAAGGGCAAGTTTCATTGCCATAAAACTTTTAAGGAAGGAAGGCAAAATGTGGAAGATCTTGAACATGAGGGAGGACCTTCAACGTCCATCACAGAGACAATGATCAACACAGCAGCGATTATCATCAAGCATGATCGCAGAATTACAGTACGCCAGCTGCATGTTGTCCTGAATATTTCTGTGGGAAGTGTTCACTCAATCATGGCTGAACATTTGGGACTGAAACATGTTTGTGCCCGATGGATTCCCAAACTCTTGACACTGGAGCAAATGCAGCATTGAGTGGATTTGTGCACAGAATGGAAAGAAAGACTGGAACAAGAACGCGACAACTTCTTAAAACGCATCATTACAGCAGATGAAGCTTGATTGTATCACTATGACCCTACAATGAAACAACAAAGCAGTGAATGGAAGCTTCCGTCTTCGCCTACCCCCAAGAAAGGAAAAACTGTAAAATCAGCTGGTAAAGTTATGACCATAATGTTTTTTTGACTACGAAGGCATTGTTTAAAAACATGCTGTAGAACCCGGGAATACTGTAAACGGCTCATACTATGCGGATGTTTTACGCACTATGGTACGGCACGTCAAAAGGAAGCGTCCATTGCTGAAGAATGGCTTCTTATTGCACCACGATAATGCAAGGCCACACATTGCTGATTGTGTAGTGGACGTTTTGCAGAAGAACAACATAGATATCCTACCACACCCTCCATACAGTCCTGATCTCGCACCGTGTGATTTCTGGCTGTTTCCTCAGCTCAAGAAACCACTAAGAGGCTGCCATTTTGAAAGCAACAAAGCATGTGTAAAAGCTGCGGAGGCGGTTTTGAAAGAACTCTCAAAACACGGACTTTCACGTGTGTTTAAGAAGTGGACGCAATGTTGGGACAAATGCATCACGTCTCACGGTAGTTACTTTGAGGTTATGCAATAGACTACTCACCTCCACTTCATTCACCACAATTCCCGTATAATCTACTGGTTCATTGATTTCTGCAATGTGACCACCTGGATGATATATTCTTGCAAAGTGCTCACTCAGCAACTCAACTGT